>NW_027496384.1:0-188565 GCF_021521415.1 Bidens hawaiensis | reverse complement strand
TAATATCTTAGAAAGAAGGCGTTTGATGATTGAGTCGGTCTATTAATTTTCTTTCATTTTATAAACAGCTTATTTATATATGATTAGAATAACTTTTTGTTTTTAGTTTAAAACATCATGATTATAAACATTTGTGTTGACGTACATGCAACTATTGAATCGTCTAGGTTTTGAAGGTTTGATTTTAATCAATCAGAAATTCAGAATCTAATTTCCACGTAAATGCCATGCTGGCATCAGAATAAGGGTAAAGTTAAAATATAAGAGACAACAAAAATGAGAAGTGTGAGAAGAAACCAGTTCATTTATCTTGTATTTGAATGACTGAGATTAATTTAATAAATAAAAATTGATAGAAAAGACATAAAGGTAATAACCCACATTATTTTTTCAAAAAAAAATTTACCATAATAATAAGCATTTTTATCTTTAATATGAGTATCATATTATTATATGAAAATAAAAAAAAAATTTAATGGGTTTTTGTAATTATGTTTTTTTTGTTGTTCATTGTGTAATATGTTGTTTCCATTGTGTTTTACGTTTCAAATCATTGTGTTATATATATTCACCATTGTGTTTTATGTTTTAGGTCATTGTGTTATACGTATTCACCATTGTGTCTTACGTTTTAGGTCATTATGTTATACATATTCACCATTGTGTTTTACGTTTCAAGTTATTGTGTAACATGTATTAATCATTGTGTTTTATGTATTAGATAATTTGTTGTTATTTTATCATTATTTTTACATTATTATTACACAACAGTGTTATTAGCATTTAAAAAACATAATAATGAGTTGAAAGACACAATGACGAAAAAACACAATAACGAAAAAAGACACAATGATAAGCGAAAAGACACAATGATGTACGAAAAGACATAATAATTTTTGTTTTAAATTTTATATAACAAAAATCATACTCATATTAAAGATAAAAAACGCTTGTTATTATGGTGAATTTTTTTTTAAATATCATACGAAAAAGTTATAGACGTTCTAAAATGATGGGGGCATTTACATGTGACTTGCATGTGGAGAGAGAAAATGTGTACAATTACCTCTATACTTTTTTCTTTTGGTCCCCACTTGAACATGTTAATTATTTATGACTTCTCACACTTATCATTTTTATTACCCTTTGTAGAATAACTTGACGCACAGAATAAAACCAATATATATGACCTGTTAATCCATAACCTGATAATTACGTAAGAGTAGAAGAGTAAATCAAACCTAAGTGACCTTTAACAACAAAAAAAAAATAAAAAATGTTAAGTTACTTTTGTAGAATAGAATGCAAGTTAGTATTTTGTGAAGTTTTTGGTTTTTAATTTACTTATTTTTATAGAGTTACTTTTTATCTTTTTCACTGTGTGTGAGAAGGGTACATTTAATAACACCAATTTTTTTAATTATGAAACAATATGACATATTTCTTTTATAATTATTTTAGGATTTGTTGTGTACGCCGAATATCATCTCATACGTACTAATGGTAACTATAACAACTAGTTTTATACCCGTCCGGTGGACGGGTTGTTTAATGTCATAATGTCAAAATTTTCTTTTACATTTTAAAGTAAAAAGCAATACCTTTATTATGAGCTACAAAGTTTTCTCAATGATTTTACACCATCATCGCCGCCGCCACAACCACTACCACCACCTATCATTAACCGGATCTATGAGTTATTATTGTAGTCATCTTTCAACTTGATCTCACTTGAGTCGTTCAGGAAGGAAAAGTTGTTTTCAGCTGAAAAGATCCATTCTTTTAAAGTCAAGTTAAATCCCATAGAAAATAATCTGGTTTAAGCTAAACCTTAATAATTATATCAATGTATTAATAAGATATCAGAACAAAAATTATGTAAGACTTCCTTTTCAAAATTTCAATTTAACATAGATCATGTCGAATTTCCAAAATTCTAAGTTTGACTCTTTATGGGTTCCAGAATCCACCCCTAAGAGGCTGTGAATGTTGGTTTATAAGTGGATTCCAACTTACATGATGTTTAGACTTAGCGTTTTAAGTTCCGTCAATACGTTATCTACCCTTGGCTGCTGTTTCACTTCCAACGGGTATTCTAGCGAATGGACGACCCGACAACTCTGCGGATTGTAATGTTGGTGTCAGTTGTATTTAATCCTGTTTTAAAGTCTAATTTGATCAGTAACATTGATGGTATTTTGACAAATAGCAACAACATCAGTCAACATTGACCCATTCTCCCATGAATGGATTGATTTTGATTATTTTTGTTAGATAAACAGGTTGATTATGGGTCGCTTAACGGTGTCTCATTTTCTTAGCTCTGACTATCAAACTATTTTTAATTGTAAAACAGGTTTACCAAGAGTGTTGCAAATATAGATTTAACTTTAGATTGTAAATCACATAGTATGCATAAAAACCTAATAAAGCAAATATTGAATGCAATTATAAATAAGATTACAGTGGTCTTTCAGTGGGCCATTCACTGCTACAACATAAGAAGATTAGGAAGCTACTTGTAGCCTTTGCTCCACACCATTTCAACAACAGAATATGTACCTTTCGTAAATACATGACTTTCAAGTTTCTGCTATTCTTTCTTTTTCATTCCAATTTCAAGAAATTTAGGGGTAACACCATGAACATTGCAAATAATAGATTATGGGAGTTCCAGTACTGCATCAATAACCATATTACCTGCCACAAGTTCATGATAAGGTAAGCTATAAAATGAAGTATAAAATTGAATCATGCAAAGCTACAAAAGCAATCTCATAATGTTAGAAACTCATTCATCCATGAAAACCCAACTTTTTACAGCATACATCAAACAACATCACATGTTGGAATGACAAGTACAATTTCTATTAGATGAAAAAAAAACAATATAGGCAAAATGAACTTTTATTTTCTTTAATAAATTACTATGTGTAAAGTTATTATTATAAAAAAGATTCCAATATTAATAGCAATTCAATTACTTAAAACATATAATATAAGAGTAGTGTTAGGGAACTTTCAACTTGTTTGATTTGTTTCATTTTATGCCTTTTTAGTCCCACGCTTCACCCATTAGAGGTCAAGCATAACGTAAATCAACCCTTTAAGGAAAAAAAGGGTCAAAACCATTGCCAATACTCACCAAACTCAAGCATTGTTTAGGGGTCAAGCACAATAATGAATTCATCTATTTGTGGAGGAATTTGTTTTATTTCAGTTCCAAGCTCTGCTCAATCCTAAATCTGCACACAAAAAAAATGCACTGTCATAAGTAAATCATTAGCATTGCCATTAAATTTGCATAAAAATAGCAAAATACCTACAAAATAAAATGGTCTTCAAAAGTTATCAAATTCACAGCCCCAGGTAGCCAAACCTTCCAGAAAATAGAATAACAAAGCAACACGACTTGTAAATGTTGATAGTCATACGATATGCCACATCCGTTCAAAAATATATATACATATAATGATCCGCCATTGTATCAGATGTTTCCAAGAATACTTGTTCATGTTGATTTTCATCTTCCTCATCTCATTGACCAAAACCATATTCTAAATCTCCTAGTAAATAAACAAAATCATATGTCAAAAAACTTTAGCAAATTAAAGAAATGTCAACTTGGAAAATAGTGGTATCTCAATAATGCTTCTTCTTGGCTATGTATGACAAATTTCCTTTGATCACAAACAAAATGAAACCCAATAATTGTCATCTGCAAGTTTCAAAACCAAAAATAAAAAATAAGCACCAATATTCGTGTATACAACATTATCAAGAAATCATACATGATATTATCAAATTATCTTGAAAAGTAAGAGCTTTATATCAGATTTGATGATGAATTTTTTTAAAAGGGTTAATACATATGAATCCGTGAACTAATTTTGGAACTATAATAATTGATTTTCAATGCAAACAATCTATCACAGATTAAACGAAATGATTTGTAAAGAAAAATATACAGCAATTTGAGGCAAATAATAAACGGGAGCAAGACGATGCTAACGACGAAGAAGAACTTTTTCGGTTCTTATGCTTTCTTCCCCTTCCTTGAGGCTCGCTCTTTAATTTGTGGAACTAACTGGAAATGCTCAATCAGCCAAATTACCAGTGTTTATACCGAATTGACGCAATAATAATAATAATAATTAAGGAAACATGATCTGTCTTTTTTGTAGCAGGGGGAAAACGAAAAGATTGAGACTCTAGATTTATCCAAATAGCAATTACAACATTGGGAACAATATAATATGCTACATTAAATTTTTAAATTGTCAAACTCACAATAGAAAACTGGTGATATGCGTTGTTGTTCGACGACATAAGTTGTTGGTAATCAATCGATCCATCCGTCGATAATAAAGACCTCTACTAATTCGTGGATAAGGTACCCACTACACTACCAATTTTTACACCCACTTTCGTTCGTGTGTGAAACCATATGATCCGTCGTGACTGATCTTCTAAATATATATGATGCCTAACAAACTCACTAGACAAAAACAGGAATAGCATGCAATGGATGCTACACTAGATGGATCACATGTGACATCCAATTATCCATATCATTTAACCACCAAAAAAAGAGTTTTCTTTAAAAATTTCATCACTCATTCGATTATGCAAATCGGACTTCACATACTTCATCGCCGAAAAGGATCTTTCGACGGTTGCGGTTGCGATGGGTAATACGAGAGCTAACTTTAATCAAACTATTAAAAATTCAAAATTCCACTTTATGAATTATGTTACAGAATCACAAGTTTGTCCACAAAATCACAAAATTCCCCCATTTTTAAAAATATAAAAGCCTAACTAAATTAGACATAAATTAAATGTATTATGTATTTATGTTATACCTTAGAGTGCTTTTTAGTGCCGGAGGGATGTTGGAATAGTGGAATTGTTTGTCACCGTGAGTCCGCCCCTGCCTGGTGGCCGGAATATTCGATTCCGGTTAGCTGAAGCTTGAAAAGACGAAGGGACCAGGGAGGCAGATGATCAGAATGTGAGGTAGAGGCCGGGTGTGAGAGACGGTAAAAGTAAATATTATTTTAGAATGGGATTGGGTATTGGGCTAAAAATTGAGTAGGGTTTGAGTTGGGTCTTGGACTTAAAAATTGGATTGTTTATTGGACTAATGGACTTATTGATATTAATAGAAAAAATTGTTTATATAACGTTTATATAATTATATTTATAAAATTTTCATTGTAATTTTTATTACGGTTAGTCTCAAAATCTCATGGGGGTTGTCTTGAAATTATACAGGGTTCGGCTTCAAAATTTCACAGGGGCCGGGGTCAAAATTTTACAGGGGTCGGTCAGGAATTTTCAGGTATATTAATACTAAAAAAAAGAATTTCACATGGAACGGGGGACACCCCACACTAACAACTGAGTCCGCAACAAAACAACAACTTAATAACCAACGGAAGAAACTAATAATAATAAGTTTTCACTTCATCAGACTTTGTATCATTCATAGATTTCATATGTAGAAACTTGAAAGTGCATGTGTTTCAATTTTGTCAAAGATATCCTCACAGCTAAACTACAAACATATATTTTCAAAGTATAACTGTACACATATATTGGAGACTACTTCATCGGCCGGCTAGCTCTTGATGCTGCTTTCAATCAAAATCAGTCTAGTAATTAATTTATTATTTCCAACTAAACTATTTTGTTAATAAATAAATTGTCTATTACATCATTCATCACTTCTTATACAGTACTCTAGTTTAATTACTTTGCTATTTGTTGGAAAGAATAAGAAATGTTCCTTGGTAATTATTAACATGATGATTTATATTTGGTTATTCATTTTTGTGAGCTCGATCTACTCTAGCCGCGGGCAAGCATTCTACGACTCAACATCTTGCAGAAACGACGGTAATGCTCCGGGCACAAGGTACAGTTGCGGTAACAACACGTTTTCATGCCAGACTTTCTTGATTTACCGAGCAAGCGAACGTTTTCCAAACATCTCTGCAATCTCCGCGCTGTTTGGTTTGCCACCCGACGTGTTATTTCAACTAAACGGTATTTATTCATCTTCAGAAAGTCTGTTTATAGGTAGAGAAGTATTTGTTCCCATTAATTGTTCTTGTTCGGGCGAGTTTTTTCAAACTAGATTCAACTACATGATCACGGATAACACGACAGTTTCAGAGACTGCTTGTGGGATCTACGAAGGATTGGTGAAAGCGGTTACAATTCTCGAGGAAAATAAGAATCAAGAAGTTGTTAAGGTTGGTTTTGTTCTTGATGTGCCTTTAAAATGTGCTTGTCCTAATAATGAGTACAAGTTATTGGTCACATATCCTTTGGTTTCAGGAGATTATGTAGATAAAATAAGTACACAGTTTGGTATTTCCAAAAGTGATATTTTGGCAGTTAATAATCTACAACCTGATACAACTGTTTATCCAGAAACAACCATTTTGGTACCATTGCGTTCAAAATCCATTACTTTTATCGTGTCGAATCTTCAACCGCCAGCACCCGAATTTCTTCCAACAAAACCTGTTGAAGGAAATGTTAAATCCATAAAATTAAAGAAAGTGTACATTATTGTTTCGGTCATCGGGTTTAGTTTGGTGCTCGTGATATTAATTGTCACTGGTTTATATCTAAACACGTTAAATAAATGCAAGCACGACATTTTTATCATACCATCCACCCGTAGAAGCTCTTTTACTTCGTTTTCAACACCTCCGGCTAGTTCCCCAAGGTCAAGACCAAGCCCGGCCACAAGAAGCTCACCGAGCTCATGTTTGTCACCGGATCTCCTTGCTAGCATAAAGTACTCTTTGTATAACTTCTCTATTGAGGAAATTAGAAGCATCACAAAAGATTTTAGTGTTGATTGTAAAGTGAGAGAAAATACTTATAGAGGGTGGTTTGATGATATGCAAGTGCTAATCAAAGAGATTGAATTCTCCGAAATACGCCATGTAATTGATCTACATTCAAAGGTTAACCATGTCAACATATTGAAACTACTCGGGGTATGTTACAACGAGTCATCATGGTCATATATCGTATTGGAGCACCCTGTAAACAAGAGTTTAAGGGATTGTTTGATTAACTCTTCAAGTTTGAACTGGCAACGAAGAACTCAGATCGCGTTTGATGTCGCAATGGGGTTGCATTACCTTCATTACTGCATAGTCCCTCCTTATATGCAAAAAGGACTATGTAGTGAAAATATTTTTGTGACGTCGAAATGGAGGGCAAAACTGGCTGTTTTGTCGCGAAATTTGAATCCTGGAATCATGGGATCATCAACCATGATCCTAGGATCGGAGTATGAGAAGTTTGATGCTTTGAAAACATTAGAGAAAGAAAACATTAGGGAATTTGGAATGGTTTTGCTTGAAATATTATCTGGGAAGGTGACGATCGATAGAACATCATTACGTGAATCAATCGCCTTTTTGGGAGGAGAGGGTGCTGAAGGAGGTTATTTTGAGAATTTGAAGAATTTTATGAACCCTTGTTTGAAGGAGGACTACCGTTTGGCTGAGGCTTTGTGTTTAGGTGTGTTGGCTAAAGCTTGCTTGGAAAATGATCCTTTGCATAGACCATCCATGGAAGATATCCTCAAAGTTCTTGCTAGAATGGTATGATTTCAACTTTTCAAGGGTAAGAAACATTAATCTAAGGCTGCTTTTGCCTTGTATAATACAAGTAAAAGTTAATTTGTACACAAATATTCAATACTAGTTTTTAGCCCGCGTGTTACGCGGGATTAGTTAGCTTTTGCTTTTAATCATTTTGCAATTATATTTTTCTAATTATTTATTTTATTTTTCAACCGAGTTTTGTTTTGTTTTAATACGTATTTATTAGTTTGTGACGTTAATTATATTTTTTAACGTTTGGGCTATTTCAGTTGAGATTAATAGGAGGTTAACTTTAGTTTGTGGGTTGTTAGTATGTTTGTATAAGCTTGTTTTGGACTTACATGGGTTTATAGTTGGGTTGGGGTTTAAGTATAGTTTTTACGTTTATAGTAGTTTTGCACGGGCTTGTTGTTAGCATGTAAAAATTACCTAGTACGTATATAATGTTTGTTATTTTTTTGTTTACTTTTATCGTATTACATATTTTTCTTACATACATAGTAATTTATTTTTGTTTATAATATTTTATTTTTTTTATAAATTATTCAAGTTGGTAAATATTGAAAATATTTGTTGCAGTCGTTTGAGAATCTGGCTTATAATTGTATTGGAGCAACTTTTGAGAATCTATTTTCTTTGTTTCGTTTAGGTTTTCAGTTTATTGGTTTTTGGTTTCAGATCCGTTTCAGTTATTTTGATTACAAATAAAAATCGTGTAAACCAAATATTGACCAAATAAAATCACACTGACCTTAACACTTTGAGCGGTAATATTCTTTGTTTTTGCCACTTCTATACACAAGGATAAAAGTTATCTTGAAGTTTGATTTAAACTTAAATCAGATTCTCAAAATTTTGGAAAATACCAGAATTGGCCTTGTGTATAAACTTTTTGTTAAGGCTCCTACTCTAAGCTTGAAACTCCCCGGAATAGAAAACAATTTAACCCGCTAGCAAGTTATTCATTCAATTATGGTTCATCAAATATACCCTCTGATTACCAGACAGTTTGAAGATATTACAACGTTGGCAAACATAGTATAATAATCATCTAATGTTCTCCTTCTCGAGATTTATGCATTCTTGTTTTTCCGCTTCATACCTCCTTCGAATATCATTTATAGACTAATGGAATTCAGTCAGTGTGTCACGGCATCTCAATGGTTTATACAGACCCAAACACATCACAGTAAAACTAACTTTTGAGAGATTTCATTCAAAAGCTTTGATAATTCTAACTGCTTACTTCTTAACATCTCGTCATATTGCTTCTTAGCTTCTTCCACATTACCTTCTACTTCAACAAACAACTTTCGAGCCTATGGATGATTTCATTTCACATGAACGTCACATATATCATGATAAGAGTACAAGACGTTAATCTACATGATGGCTCATTGTGAATTTAAGATCCTAATTCTGGGGCCCACTGATCATTATGTCCAACTCTCGGTTGACCAATTGCAATGCATCATTTTCCCCTTGTATAAACTCAAGCTCCAATTATAACTCACTCAGTTTTGAGTTTAAAGTTTAAACTCTCAATGGCTGATTCATTAGATACTACATTCTCTTCAAAGTTCTTGATTAGATTATCTATAAAGTGTCAATAAACCAAGAAGAAAACAATATACATTAACCGGTTTCCATCCCACAGTTATGTTATGGATTATTATTCATTATAACGTATATCTAGGCAAGAATTATTTTCTCGAATAGCTAAAGGCGGTGTTCCTGAGTCATATGGAAAGTACTGATTGTCCAATTGTACTATTTAACCCCCCCCCCCCCCTCCCCCAAAAAAAAAGAAAAAAAGAAAAGAAACAAAAAGGTACATTGTTATTGGAGTTTTGAATATTATTTATTAATACGTTGGGTTAGAATTCGTTTTATGCATAAGGTGGAGGCAGAAATATTACTTGGTTACAGTAGTGTCGACACCAAAACCTGAGGCATAGTTGAGCTATTTGGCATCCATTTCTCACTCCCATGACCAGTCCAAGTGTTCAGAAGACTAAGGCAAACTTTCCCGTCATCAGACAAGTTCGGTTTTAGATAGAGCCCACAGAAATAACAGTAAACCATCTGAAACCCAAAAAATGAGAGAGTTATATGATACAAAGTTGAACTGTTTTGACTTTTGATCCGACTAATGTTAAGAAAAACAGAGAATTGTATATTACTGGGAGGATGTCTGGGTAGTTAGGATGAAAGTGAACATCAAACACAAAAAGTCCATCATGCGGGTCCCACGATCACAGCCCTCAAAAGATCCATTATTGATTCGTATACCCGCATTTGAACCGTTAACATAGCTTGTGTTGCCCCTTACATAACCCATTTCGACCCGCTAAAGTCGAACGAACACGAACATGCCATTGTTCCTGTTCATTCGGGTCATTTACAGGTCCTAAACACATGTAAAATCTATTGAAAACACAGCTTTTTGGAATATCAACATTCAGGCAGTAGGTGTCACAATCCAAATTAATGCAGATACATTTAAAATTTATCAATGATCATGAATTCACTTAATATCTAATGTTAAAAACGATTTTGATGAGGTGATGTTTGAAAACTTACATAAGCTAACCATCAAAGCAACCCCCTATCGAGCCACCAGATAAAACTCGCTAGTCCACCGCCACTTATGCAGATGCTTGATTTGATTGGGCCATGAACAAACATAAGCTAGATCACCTTCAACAGTTTCTGGAAGCAGTTCTGTTTACCATATTCAAAGCTTCTTCAATAAAAAATGACTGAGATTGTAAAACAAAATTACACCAACCTCTCATAGAGGATAACACTCTGCTTCTTATATATCATTACAACAGACACAAAATATTAATCAATACACTCAACATCAACAAAATCTTTTGTCTATACTTAGATGTCACTCAAAAAAGTTGGCTAATATATACATCAATTTTTTGTCAAATTGCTTAACATCATACACCAATTCATTAATTCTGATATAGCAGATAGTCTTAAGTAACAATAAATATTGTATTTCAAAAATAAACAATCATTAATTTCTTAAAAAACATTCACTCATACATTTGCGTTCATCTACCATTCCTTTGTGTGGTGTGCTTATTACTTTTGTTGGTGTTTCAAAGTTGTCAGATGGAGAAAAATCCTTAAATCAATACAGTCTCGGCTTTGGATTCATATACCGGAAGTACAAAGTTGATTAGATACACCATTGTAGCAGCCTCAAATTGATCAAACAAAAAATGAAGATGGTCAGTTAAGGACTCCTTGCCGCTAAGACTGAATTAGAGTTGGAAACCATCAATTAGCAGCCAAAAACGACTCAATAGGATTGTACTAACCTTGAATCCATAGGTGATTTAGATCAGTGTGTGTTAGGGTTTTTCACGATTGAAGGAAAGGTAAGATGAGGCAGAACATCGATTTATGATATAACCCGTTTGAGAGATTCGGAGCCCAAACCCATGGATACCTACGAAATCAAAAGAATCAATGAGAAGCCTTCATTCAGAAATCAAGCAATCTGGTGGCTTTTAAAATTGGGGGAGCAACCTGAGAGCGACACATAGGATTTTATAGTAGACAATTATATAGATAGTTAGATATATATGTTTACCGTCTCATGTTTTGTGTAAATAGTTCTAAATTTTTACGCATTAATATTTGGTATTCTGTTTAACTAGTGGAGCCTTGATTTGGGCCGACTAGAAATTAATTAAACTGAAGACTTGACCACTTTTGAATTACTTAGCCATTATTTGCGTTTTTGGGAAGCAAAACCCTAAGTTTATCTTCATATATATTAATTGTAATATTGTATTTTGTAAGTAATCACAAGTGAGCCAGCACAATAAAAGAATTATCCTACGAGCTAGTGAAACAACATAACAAAAGAATTACCCTAGTTGCAGCATGTAGGTGAATCTACATCAAACCACGCTTTTTATTTGCTTTCGTGTTTTGTTTCAGTTTTGTGTACGTGTCATGTCCTAACGTCAATCGTTTTCACCTTTTAAATTAAACACAGTTTAATATATAAATATCAATTAAGAGATTTTTTACTCACTGATTTCAAGATAATTGTAGTTATTTAATTATATATATGCAACAATTTGTGAAAAATATATTGCATATAATTATAGTTTAAAAGTATGCCAAACGACACAGCATCCGGTAAACTATAGTATGCAGTATGTAAGGCCCCGTTACCGGTAACCCTACTTTCGTGTTGGATTTACTCATAAACACAGTTCTAAATATCAGAGTTAATTAAAACATTTACGCGGAATATAAAACTTTCATAAAACATTACAATATTTCATAACTTGTCTCAAAACATCCTTTGTTTTTCACATTGAAACATTAAAATTAAAACATCATAAGTCTTCAGATGCCAGACTCTTGTTCAGTGCCACGTGTCTCCTCAAGCGAGCTGCCTCATCCTACTCACCTGCGTGCATACTAAAAGTCAGCTACGCTGAGTGAGTTCTAGATAATCACATAATCATACCATTCGCATAACATTATATTCTTTCATTCATACTTTCATACTTCCTTACTTTCTTACTTTCATACTTTCTTTTGTATTAACTTACTTTCATATCTTACATTATAAAGAGCATTACGCCCTACATTCCTCGAGTATTATTAGGGCTCGGTACCCTCCTTCCTCGAGTATTATTAGGGCTCGGTACCCTCTTTCCACGAGTATTATTAGGGCTCGGTTTCCCTCTTTCCACGAGTATTATTAGGGCTCGGTTTCCCTCTTTCCTCGAATATTAGTAGGGTTCGGTTCCCTAGTTCTCGAATATTAGTAGGGTTCGATTCCCTCTTCGTTACCATACAACCATACATCGTACCTCGAGTATTATTAGGGCTCGGTACCCTTTTCGTAACCATACAACCATCCTTTCCTTCTTTTATTAACTTTATCACATTCATACACATAAGCATACATATCATACTTACCTTAACTTAGCGTTACAACCTGACAGTACGTGCAATATCCGAAGATCGTTCACGTACCATCAAGCAATCATTCATACATTTCACATTATCCACATAAGGCATACACTTATCTCTTAGGATAAGTGTATTAACAAACATATTGAGTATGCACACAGCCCCGAAAACGTAACACATGAATGGGGCTAGAAACTCACCTGAACACGGTTACGTTCACCGTTAATCGTAATCCCTTTCTTCAGTTGTGCACGGCTGACTGTATAACAAGTATACGTATCAATTAACTATCACTTCTCATAATGTATCTCTATCTTTATATGACCCACAACGAACGGGGGTCCGGGGGCAGCGCCCCTGGCAGCGGGGTCTAGGGGCGGCAGCCCCTAGCAGGGTCCAAGGGGCAGAGCCCCTGGCTGGGGTCGAGCTGCCAGGTCAGCTTGGAAAAATTTTATTTCCATTAACTGTCTTAACACATTTTTCATTAGATTTTTAATTTATTTTCTAAACGAACTTGGCTTTAGGCGAAGTTAAACCTCAGGCGAACTTAGCTTTAGGCGAAGTTAAACCTCAGGCGAACTTAGCTTTAGGCGAAGTTAAACCTCAGGCGAACTTAGCTTTAGGCGAAGTTAAACCTCAGGCGAACTTGTCATCAGGCGAACTTAAACCTCATGCGAACTTGTCATCAGGCGAACTTAGCTTGCAGGCGAAGTTCATCAGGCGAACTTAGCTTGCAGGCGAAGTTCATCGCTTGAAGGCGAAGTTGCCCAGATGAAGGCGAAGTTGCCCAGACAGCCTGCTATTTGGTTTCTGTCCAACATTTCGAGCGATTTTAACACCCCCGCTATGGTTCAATATCACCCACTACGCTTCCCGACCATTTCCGGTCACTTAACACTAAAAAGCTTGGATCTTTAAACTTCAAAGTTCAAGAATCTTACCTTTTTGAGCTTGTTGGATCTTGTTTCCTTGCTTAATCACAACCAACCGCTCTCTCTTCTCTCTCGGATCTTGGTCTCTCTCTCTACGGCTCTCGGCCTCTCTCTCTCTCCTCGGATCTCGGCCGCCGGTCGGCTTGTGTATGGGGTGTGTGTGTGTGTTTTGGAAGTGTGAAGGAATAGATGTAAATGAAAATATTTTTGGGTTTAGGGGATATTTATATCCCTTAAATCCCATTCTCATTTAACCCATCTCAATTAATCCAAGTCCCTGATCCGCTCCTACCCGATATTAATAATTAAAAACGCGAAATCACTAACATAACTTTCTTTATTCAACATTATAAATTTTAGGATGTTACACAGTATATATTAAGTTTCACCCTAAACATATTTACAACAATACCCCTTCTTTGTATCATATAGTAGTACTTTGTAGTTTAACCATGATGCATTGTTTCTTGGCCGATTAAATGACAAGAGGTAAATGTTTTATATTTCACTTAATGCAGTATTTCTTGGTTGATGAAGTGATAAGAATCTCCATGAAGCACTTTTGGCTTATTATAGTTTCTAGGCGGTGACGAACCCAGAAATTTTTTTCATAAGAGTTGGAATTTTGAGTGCAGTTGTCTATCATTATATTAACTTTTTTTTGGGTAAGTTTAGCCCCGTCGGGTTAGGTTAGACCGGGTCACATAATAATGATAAACCAAATTAAATTATATAATTACATAACAAAATCACGTCAATCGTGAAACGAAAAAAACTTTGATTGGTTCATTTTAAATACTGATTTACTGATCGAACCGATTTCAAAGAAATTAAACTACTTAATAGTTTATGTATTTTTAAAAATATGAAAATAACAACTATAAAATTCAACAAAATTAAATAACAAAACAAGAGTATAGTTAATGAATTGCCGTCAACTAAAATAATTTTAGGATGCTATAAGATGAAATTAGGGGGGTGTTTTGGAACTTTTCTTCAATAACTTTGGAAGTAATTTAGTTATGAAAGAAATCTATAGGGGCTTTGATACTTAATTCAACAATTTAATTTAACCCACGTCGTCATCCCCACCTGGTTATTTCTGATCAACAAAACAGGCCGCTGGCTATTGTCATCGTCTTTTTCAGTCATCGTTTTTTCCTTCTCCTTTTTTCAGCATTTCATAGGGGTCGATCGGGATTTTATCTTATATATAACCCTGATTTTTTTGTCACAGGGGATGGTCGACCCCCGTAGCTTGGGCGCACCTCTGTTTCTTTGTATGATTTGTTGATGTTCAAAGGGTCACTCTAACGAATAACGATCCAAACTTGACACATTTTGCTCATATCTTTTAAAAGCATCAACGTAGTTTTTTTTTTTTTTTTTTTGAACAACTACTTTTTACCTCTTGTGAGGCTTGCACCAACACCTTTACTCATCACACCATAAAAGGGGAGGCATTTACATAGCATTACCTTCTATAATTTTGAAGGACCGTTCTTTATTTTCTAATACTAGTTTTGTATTTTTTAAGTGCGCTCTCTCTTTTTTCAAAGTGCAGTGTTAGCTAATTTCGCTAATCATATTGTTTTTCCGTCTTTAATGTAGGCGGAAAAGCATGCATAAGGTCGTGCATGATTATTTGGTGTCACTACTGAATATTTCCTCATAGATTGATTGTTTTTAAGCTTTATAGAAAGTCACAAAGCGGTCACAAATCAATTGCTAAAAAGTGACTGCTAATTTCGGCCCCCAAATCATCGTTTGCAAAGTGGTTGTGAATAAGATTTTCTACGGAGATTTTTTTACCCCAGTTCTGGTTGTAAATACACAATTTTCTATCTGTTTAAATTATAGTAAACCTTAACTACATCAAAATCCCTAAATTAAACACTGGCATCCGACATATAGGTAGTGACTGGTGAGTTAAAATTATAACAAACATTAGTTTTATAAAACTAATAATGGAAACAACTGGCCTGAATGGATTTAAAATAATAAAATCATTGAGATTTTGTGGTTAAAGATACTACTTTAATTTAATTATATAAATATTTTATGTCGTTTTATCGTTGTCCATTTAAATGATTCTCTTGGGAAAAGGATAACTAACGGACGTTAATTAGAAACATAGTAGATACAACTATTGCAATAATCACATAATTGAATTTCTAATTATCAAATGGCCAGGCGAATATGAAGACTAAATTGGATGTTTATGTGAAAAATATAATTAATTTTACACATTAATTAAATAATATCACTTCTAAGTTAATAATCCAAATATATTATAAATCGCTATGTGATTTGGGTGTTTAAAGACTTTGTCTTTACCACTAGGCCACCAATCCTAGGATAACTTCGCATATTAGTTAGCTTCGCTACTTTTTTCTTTTTTCTTTTTTGCAAGTTGATGTTTTAAAAACAAGACTGATAAAGTTTTCTAGTTTCGATCAGTTTAGTCAAGAAAGTCGATCGATTGGCTGACCAAAAGGGGTGAGTTGCCTTTAGTTGTTGCTTTGCACATTCTTTCGTCAATTTCATGGTTAACTCAAAACGAACAAAATATGTGCCAACACTATTAGCTAGTAGTTGAACCGACGACATGAATAATTGAGGTTTGAACTATCAAAATTGTATGTTCGGTCGAATTTTCAAAACACCACTTATTATTGTAGTGTTATATTTTTAAGCATAATAGTAACCTTTCTAGTGATCGTACGTTTCAAACATTTTGTAAACGCAAAAATAGCAGAGTTACATTAAATCTTATTTATGCATACAAATAATCATACAGAATAAACTAAATCATATACGACTTTGAGATATAAATTAACAAAATTTGATGGAATTGAAGCAATTAGTTATTTGATTGATCATCGGGTCTATAAAGTTTTATCCAACGGTTGTTTAAAGGTTGAACCGGCCTTGAGTTAGCTTCCGCATCCTGAGAAAGGTTGACCTTAAATTTAACATCATACATTCGATATACAGCATAAATTACGGATTTATCTTTTTAAGTGCATTCTTTATCATATATCATTTGATTTATATATTTATCGTATTTTATATTGCATTTCATATAACAAAATATACATAAGCTTACATCGTGGACAGCTTCCCGGATTGCATGGAGTTGTTCTCGAGAAACCGTTCTTACCTGGCAAATTTTAAAGCAATAATTGTGTTAACTAATATTCCAAATTCATTTATATGTCTTATTATATTTTACCTTTTTAACAATGGTCCAAATAACATTTTGGTAGCAAGGTGGAGTAGTAAGTGATCCAATATATCGATAATATTTTCTGCTCCCAACTTTTATTCCTCGGGGATCCATAATCCCAACGCTCATCTCGACTCCTTTTGTAGCAGCCAATGATTTAAAATACGGTTCCATCTGGTCGATCGCATATTTTGAAAATACGAATATCACAATTAGCATATCGATCGAATAAAAATACGGGTAGAATAAGAATCTTTAAAACATAATTAAAACCTTTCAAGCAAAAGTTATTTTCCTAAGAAAAAAAATTAGATGAAGTTTATTGTAATGAGTTTTCATAATTAATAGCTTCTAATAATTATATATATTAAGAATAAAAAATATTAATTAACTTCAAAAAAAAGCATTTGATTCTACCTTAGTAAAGAAAGTGATAGAAAATGTATAAGCTAAAAACTATTTTTAAAAGTGACTCAAACATTGCAAGTTGTTTAAACTAAAAACTATTTGTAAAAGACTAAAAGCTAGCTAGAGGCAAATGAATTAAAACTATAACTAAAAGTTTAATATTATCAAAACAAAGGTTTATAGACATACCAATGATAAGATTGAATCAGGGCGACCGATTTTGTACATGATTCCAACCACAGCAATTTTTCCATCAATACTCTGATGAACCAAATGTAGCTCCAGATTATATCTATTCATGTAGCAAAAGTTCATATATTTATATAATTAATTTTCATTTTCTAAATACTTTAACTAAAAAAATATGATAATATATTGTACCTTCGGCCATTGACGGTATGCTCAGTAGGGGTATGCCAATGAAGCTGGTTAAGCTGATACTTCGTTCCGTTAATATTAATATGCCCTGCTCCCCCGGTCCATTTCAACTATAATATAGTCATATTATTATATAAATGTCATTATATTGATCAAAGATAATCAGTACTTATAAAAACTATTTCTACACAGTGACGGATTCAGAAACTTATTTTTAGTTCTATGAATCGATATCACTCAAGTGCCGTGTATGTATTTAAGTAACACATAATTAACACATAAATTAAAAGCAAGTGTGCACCATCATATCATGGCCTCTATTAACAAGAGTTGTGTTCGCAGCCTTATAATCTCTATCAAGCCTTCCAAGACTTGAAGTCGTTTGAACCCGTTTATGTGTGAGATCAATTGGAGACTGCAAGTCTCCTTGATTACACATGCTCCACTCCGAATGGATCTCTCCCCAATGATCCGGTCCGTTGGGACTATTCACATCATAAGTGAACTCATGTTCATCCTCTGCACCACCATTAGCAAATTAGTATTTTAATTAGATCATAAAACTTAACAAACAAAAACATTTCAAGAGAATTATATTATATATATATATGAAGCTCACCAACTTCTTGAGATTTAGCACAAGGTACACACAAGATGATGAAAAGAACAATCAAGAATATTGAAGAAAGTCTTAAGCCTAGGTTATCCATTTCTTTTTGGTTGTATGAAATATTTTTCTGGGTTTGGTACAAGTTTTTGAATTTGCATATGGTGCATATAAGTATAAGTATAAGTATATAACTATATATAAACAGCACAGAGAGAAGAAAAGGGTCAAAAGGTATGAACGTGGAGTAATGGAAGGTAGATTGATGCTGACCAAAAAGGCAAAGACCGTGTTTAAAATAGACTAAGGTTTTCTTTGTTTGTAATGAGTGTTTTTTTAAAACTTTCTTCACGGATTTTGTGGCAGGTGAAATTTGAAGTTTCTTCACTCTTTCATCAAAATGTGAACGAGACAAGTAAGTATTAAATGATATGTTAATCAAAAGGAATTGAAATTCAAACAAGACCTATTTTTTACTACTTTCTTCATCCTTTAAAGGCTTCTATTTTGTTTTAAGGTCGAATATGCATCAATTTTGATTTGTTAAATAAATTAGGACCGATAGTGTATTATTTTTCTGAACAAAATAGTGTCCAAAGATTTTTTCTTATGTTAAAAGTTGTAGTGGTTTGACACTTGACAATTCAACTCATAAACAAATCTAACTAGTGGGATTTTACAAGGAGAAAATTTGGTCGGCATTGGTTAATTTGGTTTGTTACGGCATTGACACACATTCTCTATAGCAATAGAAAGAGGAACCCGAAAAAATAAAGCCGTGATATGTCTAAAAGGATATTGACACACATTTTATATCGATTGAAAACCATAAAAACGAATATTGGTACTGTCTGAAAATGCCGATACCGGTATCGATATCCCTCGAGTGTAATTAGTTTAGTTCGTCATGATATATATCAGTACGGTACCGACACTTGTATAGATTATTATACCAAAAATACTTTACCTAACTACGTTTCAAATGTCGAGAAAATAAATAAACACAGATGTGAAAACCATAATAATGAATAACCGTAATGGTTCCAAAGACAACATTACCGGCTTCGAAAATGCCGATATCGGTATCGATTTTCGGGTGGAATCAATTTGGTTCACTACAATACTGACACTCGGTTAGCTTACGATCCAAAGGATATATACAGTACTCTATTTTGAATACATCTTTGTTTTAAATAATTTATGCCGAAATATCAAAAAAATAAATAAATAAACACACATGCGTATAAGCGTTAACGAAGACAAATTATCAAAGAAAATCATATTGAATAAAAACTAAATGTATTATAATTGTATATTTTTTAAAGTATATTGGGTGGAATTAACATTTTATATATATATCACTGCATGTATAATGTGGAGGATTAAAATTATGTTAGCTTGTGTTTAATGTTTTGAGGGGTTCTAAGGACATTTGGACAAAGTTGAAGGTTAGAAGGTGGTGGAAGCTTAGGTGGTGGCTAAATGGCATATTATGTAATGAGCTGGAGTTTCATTGTGTTCACTTGTTACCTGCTGTTGGCTGCGCGCAGTTGATATTAAGTTATTTTAATTATATGTACGTCAAGTTGATCTTGTTTATTTAGAAGTTTAGGTTATTATTAGGGAGGTTTGTTGTTTAGTATTGTTTCATAATTTAATTGTGAAGTATTTTCATGAATCTTAGTCTTAATTTGACAAAACTTTACATCTTACACTTTATTTTTTTCATATTTATCTTATTTAATACTTAAAACTATTATATATGAAAATTTTATTGGTAAAACCTTTTCAATTGTATCCATTATCTTATTACAAATAATTTCAACACCTACAAGAGAAAAATATGCATATAATTACTGTTACAAATTTGGTATTAACCATCAATTCAAACTTTGATACTATTTTCATATAAAAAAAAAAGCTTAACCTTCGAGTTTGACAGCAATTAGTTTAATTATATTTGATGTACCTTACTAGAAGGGGTGGAAGCTAGAGGTGCAAAAACCGGTTTTTTTAAAAAAACCGGTTCGGTTATTAACCGGACCGGTTTTTTTGGCCCGGAAAAAAACCGGTTCGGTTAATAACCGGACCAGTTAATAACCGGTTTTTTTCTGTCAAAACCCTAACCGGTCTAACCGGTTAGGACCGGTTTAGAAACCGGTTAGAACCGGTTAATAAACCGGTTTTTTTTATTAACCGGTTTTTTAATAACCGGTTTTTAGGTTAACCGGTTATTTTTTTTTTTTTTTTTTAAAATTTCGCGGTTTCAAATACGAATATTTGTTTTTTATATTTTGTACTTAATGAAGACCATTATTTTTTCACAGTATAAACAAACCGGTAACTACAAGGCAAACCGGTAACTACAAGGCAAAACGGACTGACCGAAGCCATTCTTTGCTTTCGTTGTTAGGGTTCTTTGCTTGGAAGATGAGTATGAGTGTGTGTTGGTGAATGTGTTTTCAACAAACCAAAGATTAAAAACACATAACTTTCATTTATAGTTTTTACATTAAAAATACAAACATTAAATCGTTATCGCATATTCGTAACTCAAAAATACAAACATTAAATCATTAACACTGAAGAAATCTCGGCCAAGAACTGTTGTTCATGATTTAACTCAAAAATACAAACATTAAATCGTGAACTAGCAGATGCTCCTGTTGTTCCCAATCGCAGTTTGTTCATGATTTGCCTCCATGTTTGCTGTTTCTTTAACTAAATTAGAAAAATCCATATCAACAAGTAAATAAGAGCACATATTAGGAAAAAGAATGCTTAGACACGATTACATGAACAACTTGCTGTTTCTTACTCATGATTTGCCTCCATGTTTGCTGTTTCTTTAACTAATTTTCTTCGCTACCCGATCCCGAGCTATTTCTTAGGTAATCGTCGTACGCGGCTTCTTCATCGGTCATTGGTTGAGTGTGTCCTTCAATGACCTCGTCTTCATACAAGCCCGCTTCATACTCCATTTCCCCCTCGAGTGAGCGTTGATGTTGTGCCCTATCTAAAGAGTCCAAGTAATCCTTGTAGCAAATCGACATCTCTATAGCTGGTGCAGTGAGTCGAGTCCTCCTAATCGATATAACCCTGCCAGAAACAGAAAAAGCAGACTCCGAAGCTACCGTGGAAGCTTGGACCGTTAGTAAATCTTTGGCCATGGCGGCGAGGATCGGAAACTCATCCTCCTTACCTCTCCACCAAGCCAGCAAATCAAGACTTCTAAATTCATCCGGAGTCATGTGTTTCAAAAAGTTGGTACCACCATACCTTCCAAGTTCATTGCTTGGGGTGTTTACCTTTTGACGTTTACCGGCGTCTTCCCAAATCATGTAGTACATCCCCATTTCAAGGTCGGTTTGGGATTGGGATTGGGCAACAGCTCTTAACGAGTCATGAATTTGGGAAGACGACCCGTATTTTGTAAGGTAGACATCATACATGTTTGACAAGGTGGTGTTGAAAGCATTCTTTAAAGTTTGGCTATAATAGGGGTTGTGATCGTCGTTTAACCCAAACTCATCACAAATTTTTTCTATTAAAGCTTCAACACCACCAACATTGATGCAAGGGTTTAACGCAGCAGCACATGTCAAAACAGCGGGTAGTTGTTGAAAATATTTTCTAAATTTTTCTTTCATTTTTACACCCATATCAAAATAAGGTGCACCCCTACAATCAAGTTCACTCAACTTTGTGCACATGACAGCAATTTTTGGTAAAGCAATGGGGCTTGTTGGATAGTAAACCCCGGATAAACTAGTTGTGCAAGATTTAAAAATTTGAAGGACCTCCGTAACGATCTCAATCAATAACCAGTTTCTAGGATCATATGGTGCACATTTACCCCTACTTGACAAAATTTGATGAAACGCAATTAATGATTCTTTTTGTTGGATGGCTTTCTCAAACATATTACAAGTCGAGTTCCATCTTGTTGGACAATCCCAATTTGGCCCCAACCATTGACAATTAGCTTCTACACAAAATTTTTTGTATCTTGAAAATGTTTTATTGTTGCTAAAAACATCTCGTAACATTCTTTTAAAACTGTTTCTTTGCGTTTCGATCACGTTTAACCCATCTTGCACGGCCAAGTTGATAATATGTGCAATGCATCGGCTATGAAAAAACGCTCCATCACAAATAGGTTTATACTTTAATTTTAAATGGCCAACCGCGGCCGTATTGTTGGACGCGTTATCAAACGAAATTGAAAAGATTTTATGTTCAATCTTGTATTGTCGAATGACTTTATCCAAGATTTGAAAAATATTTATACCCGTGTGCGGGTAATCAAACAATTGAAACGCAACGGTTCGTTTCATCATTTGCCACGACTCGGGGTCAACCCAATGAGCCGTCACACAAATGTATGAGTCGGGCGAACCATGAGGTACCGACCACACATCCGTTGTTAAGTTTACACCAGTTTGTAAGTTTGAAAAGTATGAAATTAGTTCGGATTTAGCGTTTTTCCATGCTTTAAGACAATCTCTTCTAAGGGTCGAACGAGTTACGTGTTGGTAGCGTGGTTGAACATAGTTTTGCATCATCTCCGTGAATTGAGGGTTGTCGAAGTGGTTGAAAGGAAGTGTTTGTTGAATCACAAAGTTTGAAAACTGTTGACGTACCGCTTCAACGTCGTACGTAAACACCGCTCCTTGATTCGTCATCTCCGGCTGCGAACTACTTCCCGATTCGTCCTTCAAGGCCTTGCAAAAGGGCATTTGTACATGCGCTTTTAAAGTGGAGTTTGCATCTTTGCCATAAAACTTCAAACAATGTTTGCATCGAGCTTTTTGGCTACCGTTAGACATTTCGCATAGGTCGAAATGTTGCCAAACATCATGGTTTCGTTTCGTGGGGATGACCCGAACGACCGTTTCTCCCGTGTTCGAGGCACCCATGTTGACGGATGAAGCAGCACTTTGGGAGGCCATGATAATCGACTACGAAATAAGAGTGGTATACTCGAGTATGAAATAAACGACTACGAAATAAGAGCGTACGGAGTGGTAATGTGGTATAATTGAGCGTGAGATAACAAAATAATCGCGTATGAAATAAACGTTTAGAGCGTTTGGAGTTGTATAATCGAGTGTGATCTAACCAATACCCAACCTAAACTATATATAGATGTTTGTGGGGGTAAAATGGTAAAAAAAAAAAAACGGTCCAAAAACCAAAAAAACGGGCATATAGCCGTTATACAACGTTCAAAAACCGGTTTTTAACCGGTTATGGAGAAACCGGTTAACCGGTTTTTCCACAACGGTCAAAAACCGGTTTTTTATAAACCGGTTAACCGGTTTTTCCATAACCGGTTAATAAAAAAAACTGGTTTTTCCATTAACCGGTTCGTTAACCGGTTTTGGATCTAAAACTCGTAACCGAAAGACGAACCGGCGGTTTGTAAACCGGTCAAACCGGTTTTTAAAAAACCGGTTTTCGTAAAAACCGGTTTCCGGTTTAAACCGGTAAACCGGTTCCCCAACCGGTTTTTTTGGCCATCTCTAGTGGAAGCTGGTGGGTAGTTGTTAAGTTTGTTAGGACTAATGACGTTCAAAATTGATGTTCTTGGCCTATTAGGTTTTAATATTAACACCTAATTATAAATCTCTAAAAAGTTTCCTTTTCAAAATGACTTTCAATTTTTACATCTAACATTCAACTAGCCTCTCCACATCAATTGTCCACATGTCATTCAACTAGCCTCTCCACATCAATATCACATCATTGCCAAGTCATCTATTTCCTTGCCAAGTCATCTATTTCCTTTCCTATCTTGTATATTATTAAATAAAAAATGATGTTCATGATGGGAATCGAACCCTGATACAATCCCGAGATGGAAACTTAACAAATGCAACAATGGCCAACCAACCAAGGACTATTGATGTTCAATTATTTGAAATACAAATCCTATATATTTAAAGAACCATTGTAAATGAAAGGTTTTTGTAATTATAGCAATGACTAAATTTCTCAATACATTACCAATAATCATTTGAAATTTGAACTGTTAACCGACATTAGTTATATATATATATATATATATATATATATATTAATTATGATGTCATCCGGGTTAATGTCCGGGTCGCCTCGGGTTTGATTTTCCTTTTAACACACACACGCATATATATATATATATACACACACTTATTTAACAATCGATTTTATGATAAAAACACAAAAATACTATTATTACCCCCACTATATTTACTAATATATTTTGTAATTTTTCAGGTCTCGGACTTCTTGTATGTTGAAAATGATTAACTTAAAATTTAATATCTAGACATTGTAAATGATTAACGTTTTGATCCGAAAGTTGAAGAATTTGTGTGCTTGAATTTGTTATATAAATTTATTATGTTTAGTGACATGTTATTCCACCCGCGTGTTACGCGGGTATATACCCTGGTTAATTATTAAAGTGCATAACCAAACCAGTATGTTTAGAAAGCGAACACTATGTAAATGTGCTAAGTTTTTGCAAACTACTGAACAAAAGGCGTAATTTTTTAAAGCTAGGCGCTTCAAATTAAACGTATCACATGAACTATATGTGTAATTAATTATTTCATTTAAGTGATCAAGTAAGGTTTATTGATTATTAAAAACATTTTCAGTCAATTTGTATTTTCAGTTTGAAATTGCGGAAACTTTAATTTATGCAAAAAATGTGTTTCTTAATAAGTTTCGATTTACATAGCTAAATTAATGGGTCGGCACATGCTTTGTCTCAAGTCTCAACTGCTCAATACTATAACTTTTTAAGAGTCTTTCAACAATTTACAAAAAAAGTTTTATGGAACCCGTTTGCCTTTTGAAAGTGTAAGTTGACTTTAAATCCGTGTAAAAGTCTTTATTTATTTAGATTTACGCAAATTCCAAAACGAATTCTTGGGTTTTAATATAATATCGAAAGAATAGTGATTTTGTAAATTATGTTGATTTAAGGTTTGTAACATGAACACATGTTCTTTAAATTTTAATTAATAAAACCGTCTTGTTAGATAAACCCAACAACCAAGGCGAAGTTTACCCACCTTGGGTGTGTAAAATAATTTGTTTTCGTCTGATATTTTTTTTAATTAGTGCATATTCATTTGTTTTCGGCAGGAATTTGGAGCCGCCCCAATTTCATCCAAAAAGTTTTGTGTTCTCTCCCCTCCCATAATGTTTTCGTCCAAACTTTATCACTTACCACAATCTTTTAGTTTAGTTTAATATGACAACCAATTAAGACTGTTTAATTAAAAGTTAAACATGAATAATAATAATAATAATAAAGAGTTAACTAAATTGTAAATTTTAAGGTGCAAAATAGTAATTTCACATTACCCATGCACTTAATATTTGAAATAAAACTATGTTCATAAGAATAAAGTTGTAAAAATTAATTTTCAGAGACAACAAGAATAAAGTATATATATCAACATCAAATATTCAGATTTTTAATAAAGTTTGACGAATATTAATTACTCCGTATCTCTTAGTGGAAAACACACTCATTTATATATAACTATCGTTTGTACGATGACGTAATTTCGTGGTAGGAACAAATTTCTAGTTTATATTCTATGCATTCATTAATTTGTTTTTATATTAAATAAAAAAGTACACATAGTTATGGTGAAAGGAATTATTTGAAATTACATAAAAATTATAATGAGCTAAACCTGAAAACAGGGAAATTTTCAAATTCAAATGCACAGTATAAATGTATAAACAATTGTTAATTATTTTTCTCTTGGAATAAATCAGACATGTTTTTCGTTTATTGTTATTACTAGCTCTTTTACAATAATCAAAAGTTTTCCAATAAAAAAAAGTATATGTGTAACAATATGCATCATTATTATTTCTTAAGTAAATAATCACTTGTATACAAAATCATACAACCCAGAATGAAAAAATAAACTAATACAAATCAACGACCAATATTGAAATAAACAATACATATATAAATATGCGGGAATCCTTTTGCTAAGGGCAAATAAATCATGTGGAACCCTAATTAGCTTCATTGTCATCTGGCCTGTAAAGCTTCAACCAACGATTATTTAAGGCTTGAACAGGTCTCGCGTTAGCATCTGCTTCCTGTTACACAACAGGCTATAATTAACACACAAGTAATTTTATATCAAAGGTATACAAAATAGCAACTTATGATAGAACATAGTAAAGAAAAAATATATATGTAAATCGGACATGTTTTTCGTTTATTGTTATGACTCGTTTACCATAATAAAAAACTTTCCGAAATATATATGTAACAATATGCATCATTATTATTTATTTGTGTAATTTAAATAATCACTTAGTATACAAAAAAATCATACAACCCGGAAAGAAAAAATAAAGAGAAACATAAACCAATTATTAATATTGAAAATCATCAATTAATATATAAATATGTGTGGATCATGTTGCAACGTGCAAATAAATCATGTGGAAACCTAATTAGCTTCATCGTCATCTGGCCTGTAAAGCTTCAACCAACGATTATTTAAGGCTTGAACAGGTCTCGCGTTAGCATCTGCTTCCTGTTACACAACAGGCTATAATTAACACACAAGTAATTTTATATCAAAGGTATACAAAATAGCAACTTATGATAGAACATATATGTAAAGAAAAAATATATATGTAAATCGGACATGTTTTTCGTTTATTGTTATGACTCGTTTACCATAATAAAAAACTTTCCGAAATATATATGTAACAATATGCATCATTATTATTTATTTGTGTAATTTAAATAATCACTTAGTATACAAAAAAATCATACAACCCGGAAAGAAAAAATAAAGAGAAACATAAACCAATTATTAATATTGAAAATCAACAATAAATATATAAATATGTGTGGATCATGTTGCAACGTGCAAATAAATCATGTGGAACCCTAATTAGCTTCATTGTCATCCGGCCTGTAAAGCTTCAACCAACGATTATTTAAGGCTTGAACAGGTCTCGCGTTAGTATCTGCTTCCTGTTACACAACAAGCTATAATTAACACACAAGTTTTATATCAACAGTATACAAAATAATTATGATAGAACATATATGTAAAGCTCACATCATGGACTGCTTCTCGGATTAAACGTAATTGTTCTCGCGAAACCGTTCGCACCTGAGAAATAATGAAGTGGAAACGTTTTTAAGTGATCAAATTCCTTACACTTGTTAAACTTGGTATGGGACGCTATAAGAGTTAGTAAATATTTTCATACCTTTTGAACAATGGTCCAAATAACATTTTGGTCGCATGGCGGAGTAGTAAGCGAGCCAATATATCGATAGTATTTTCTACTCCCGGTCTTTATTTGTTGGGGGTCTATTATTCCCACGCTTTTTTCCACGTCTCTTGTAGATGCCAATGCTTTTAAATATGGTTCCATCTGATTTTGAAGAAAATGATACGAACAATTATGAGACTTATATAGAGAATTACAACTTTAGGTAATTGTAGTATTGGTGAAAGAAAATGCTTACTAACATACCGTTGTTAAAAATGAATCAGGGCGACCAATTTTGTATAGGATTCCAACAACGGCAACCTTTTCGTCTATACTTTGATGAACTAAGTGTAGCTCGAGATTAAATCTAAGTATGTATGAAATAATATTGTCGTTAGATGAAAACTTAACTTCTTGCTAATTAAAAGAATTAAGGTGAATTGTAGAGATGAATTCTATGTTTGTTCAAAAAGATATGTCGATACCTTCTGCCATTGATGGTGTGTTCAGTAGGTGTGTGCCAGTGTGCTTGATTAAGCTGGTATTCAGTTCCATTAATATGAATATGTCCGGCTCCCCCTATCCATCTCAACTATATATATTCAAAATAAAGTTATTACTCAATAAAATAAATATTATGCTAGTTAATACATGTTATCTTAAGATTATGAAATTTAAATTTGTGCTTGCTTACCATCATATCATGGCCCCGGTTAACAACTGTTGTATTAGCGGGTTTATAATCTCGATCAAGTCTTCCCAATTTGGATGTGACATGCACCCTTTTATGAGTAAGATCAATTGGTGATTGCATGTCCCCATTGTTACACATGTTCCACTCCGGATGGATCTCACCCCAATGATTCGGGCCATTTGGACTGTTCACGTCATATGTGAATTCGTGTTCATCATCTGATCCACAAATAACACGCATATTTCAAGATTTCAACAAAAAAAAAAAAATTCGTTCAAAGAATCGAAAAGACAATTATAATGCTTACCAACTTCTTGAGATATGGCTAGAGGTACACAAGAGAAAATGAAAAGAGCAATGAACAATAAGCTTTTGTTATACATTATTTCGTGCATATACTAAATCTGTTTAGGGTTTTGTGCAAGTTATTGATGTTTCCCTATCTATATACAGGGGACATGCATAGAAATATAGAGGGAGTTAGGGTTCAAAAAGGTTACGTGAATGCGAAAAATGGAAGTTTCGTTTTTGAACATAGACTATGTTTTATTTAACAAAAATTACAAAATAGTAGTCGAGTAGTAAAATATTTGTATTTATAATTATTTTAGGTCTTTGCAATTCTTCTTCTAGATATTCACCATTAGGGATGAGATAGGTACCGTACCGGTACCGAAATCCTGATCCCGAAAATCACAAATTTTTTGTACCGGTAGGATATCAAAGTATTCGGTTCGGTTCGGTATTGAATAAAAACTTGAAAAATACTGGTACCGAAACTCAAAACTTTGGTACCTATTCGGTACTGACGAAACTAAATCAGTACCGATTTCGGTACATGGACCGGTACCAATACCGATTTTGATTATCCCTACTCACCTTTCATATCGCATTATCATGAATATTTTAAGTCTTTATTGGTTAAAAAATTATTTTGTTTTTTTTATTGTAAAAACAATTGTTTGAATAAATGAAGAAAATTAGATATATAGATGTCATTGTTTGATCTAACCCGAATCGAATCACCTACACAAACCAAATCGTCGATCTAAACGTTTTTGATTCCGTGACATCGGACACCCCGTGACTAAACCCAAGGTTCACCACCTGTGATCAGTGAGCCAAAGGCTTGCCTCATATCCAAACGCCATAAAGAAAGTTAATTTTAGTGTACCGCAATTCTAAAAGAAAGAAAATTGTCTTCTTAATCATTATTAATTTATTATTGTTGAATTTGGCTTTGACTTTCAAATTGACGCATTTGAATTGTATACGTCAATATCAAATATTGATCGGGTCGTTTTCCAATAAATAGTTAAATTAATGCTACTCCGTACTTCTTTACTATTACTACGTTTGTGGTGACGGATTGGAACACGAGGTTGAATTGCAACAAATTTCACTTGTCTTCTCGAAACATTCGTTTTGCTTTGCTTTATATTAAAAGTCACACATTTTATTAGTGAAATGAGTTAAATGAACTATATAATATATAAACTGTTATTCGGCAGAAAGGAAGAAAGGCATTCATTGTAAATATACGTCTATATATTTATAACTTATGTTCGGTTTCTATTAATATTCATTTAGAATTGATTATAAAACTATATATAACTGAAAATTACAATATTATCATCAATATATTTGATAAAACTAAAGTGTTGTTTGAAGCAAGTTTTTGTAGGAGACCGTCTACAGAAAAAAAAAACATTTCTTTTGTTAACGCAAATTACAATGCAAATAGGAAATAAAGCTACAAATTACAATTCTTTGAAGAAGTAAAAATCTACAAACGGTGTGAAATAAATATGAGAAATTGTAGAAACATAAAAAGATGGCTAAGGCTCGTGTTCTACACTGACCCCTTAAAAAAGATTGCGGGTCTCCCAAAAGAATTCATATGTATCTTAGAGTATAACAGCTAAAGTTGTGTGTATTGCCGCATAGGACACGAGCAGCCAAACTCGAGACTCATAGAAAGGTGTTAAGGTGATAAAGAAGAAAGCCAGAGAGCTTTTGTATTTCTTTGTAAGTTGATGGGAGAACATTAAGCAATAGTCTTCTTGCTTTTATAGTGATAATAATGAGGCTAAAAAACTAGGTTCTCAGTTTTACAAGAAAACTTGAAAAAACCAGACTGTTAATGCCTTCGGTATTAGGTAGTACTATGTATCAAAATCTGATCTTTGTGTGTTTTTCTTTTCGTTGAAAACGAGTTCAAGTAGATTTTTAGGAGATTAAGGAAGATCAGTTTCTCTAAATAAAACTTAAACTCACAATTTAGTTTTGCGCTTTTCTACATTTTAGGCATTCGTAAATCTCTTTCCTGATTATAAATTAAAACGTTCAGGTTTTAAACGCTTTCATACTTTAACCACATAAAAGATTAGGCGATGTAGCAAGAGAACCCTTAGGTATTGGAGTATTTGAAATTGTAAGACTTGTTATCTCTAATATGGTTTCTACCACTACTATAAAATGCATTGGTTTAATACAAAAAAATTCCATTAGTTGTAACTCATATGAAAAAAAAAATGTATTTAAATCATAATAATTTTTACTAACTCATACACCTAATTTTACTATTAGATATATAAAGTTTGACCATAATTTAAAAAAGAAACATATAAATCATTGAATATCTATAATAATTTTAAAATCAAACAGTGAGTTATTAAATTAGTTAAATAATGAGTAACAAACCATTATCGTATATTAATTAGTGACGTTTGTTTATAACAAATATTTAGTTATGTGTGTACGTACTTCAAATTTCGTTATAATCTTACAATTTGTAAAACACTATTTAACTTACATCCGTATTGAATATACAAAACATCTTTAATATATTTAGGTACCAATAATTGATTTCATGTTATCGTAAAACATTATTTCAATCTTAAGAAAATGTAAAATTTAAATATGTAATATTTTGAAGTGTGTGTAATAATATTTAATTATAAATTTATAAATTCAAAACAAAATCCGTAAATTACGTATGGTTAAATACCTAACACTACTAGAAAATTGAGCAATTGCTACCAAAATTTGCTACCGAAAAAAATGGTAGCAAAGTTAGCGACCGATTTAGCAAAATTGCTACCGAAAATGACAATCAAGCGTAGCGGTAGCTAAGCGGTCGAAGTTTCTGTAACCGTTTATTTTGCGGTCGGAGATTTTGCAACTGTTTATTTCCGGTAGCTAGGTGGTTGGAATATTTGCAACCGTTTATTTTGCGGTCGGAGTTTTTGCAACCTTTTATTTTCGGTGGCTAGGCGGTCGGAGTTTTTGCAACCGTTTATTTTGCGGTCGGAGTTTTTCCAACCGTTTATATTCGGTCGCTAGGCGGTCAGAGTTTTTGCAACCGTTTATTTTGTGGTCGGAGCTTTTGCAACCGTTTATTTGCGGTCGCTAGGTGGTCGGAATTTTTGCAACCATTTATTTTGCGGTTGGAGTTTTTGCAACCGTTTATTTTTAATGGCTAGACGGTCGGAGTTTTTGCAACCGCTTATTTTGCGGTTGGAGTTTTTATATGGGATGAAAGTTTTTACAACCGTGACCCAGGCGGCAGATTTTTAAATAAAAAATTCTGTAAAGTTTATTTCTAAAACATATAGGGGTAAATTATTAAACTATTAAAAAGTTTATTTCTAAAGGGCTCGTTTGCAATCTCTGTTGAACATCTCTCCTGTCAGTCCGTCGCGACGATCATAAATCTCCGCTCATCTGCTGCCGTTAACATCACTCCGGCGATCTACGCTGCAAGATAACATCACTCTGACGGTCTCCGCTGCCGCTTCATCGGTTAATTCGTCCTGTTCGTTTTCTCATTACTTTTTACCAATTAGTTGCCATGGATTTCGATTGATTGTTAGTATTAACGATTAGGTTATATCGGTTAAATTCTCAGTCGTGCCGGCTATTGGTAGGTTTTTCGGTTAGGTTAGATTGCTAATTAGTTATTTGTAATGATTTTATGAAGATACGTTTCTATAATCACGTAATATGTGTTGTAGCTGATTGATTTGTAATGATTTAGTGATTGTTGGATCTAAACTGAATCTGAATTGATTTTCGTCTATTATTTTCGCATTCTAGGGTTTTAGAGATAAATCTTGTTATTCAGTGGTTGTTGGATATGATTCTAGGGTTTTATAACTTTATACGAGTCATTTAGTGGTTTTTGGGGGTGATTTTGATGATTAATTGATCCTAGAGAATAGAAGGGATTGATGCCGCTCACCAAGTGTTCGGTGAAATGCCTAACAGATTATAAGTGAGATAAAGCATATGTTTTTTAGCAATCTGTCTAGGTTAGGATTTAATTAATCATTAACAAGAGATTATGGTGATCAATAATTGTCGAACACTGTGTTTTTAATCTGAAGCATTTTTTTGGGTTGCTTATAATCTCAAACGAGTCGAATTGGTCAAACATGCCGGAAACAGGTAAACGTATGTTTTTAATGCATAAAACGTTCTAAATGGTCTTATTTAGATGATTTAGATAAGGCTTTTAAACGAATCGAGTGAATACTACGGAGCATGTTCGTATTTGTTCATTTACTTTTTCTGGCAACTGATCGAAAATGAAGAAGTAAAGCAGCATGCTCATTTAAACCTTGGTTTTGTCTTGTAACTGTCATGCCCATGTTTGATTACATATTTATGTACTAATAGTTTAGCCATCTTTATATGCATGCTTATAGTTCAATAGCACAATATTATTCAGCAATGTTGTTATTCTTATTAATTATTTTCCTTTTCTATCGTTATAGGGAGGAAATAGAAGTATTGATTCAAATACGTGTTTAAACTGTACGAGTCGACAATTGAAGTGCGTTTTCTCTACTACTTTGCTTGCACAAGGTATGCAACTCACCCTTACCTGTTATATGCATAAATATATGATATTTGGCTATTTTATTTATTAACAAAATCAGTTTAGGAACTCAAAAAACAAGTTGACTATCCTAATTGCATATGAACTAAAGACCAGTAGATCACGAACCGCTAGATCTAAAACTAATTCTCCTTTACCAATAATTTTAATAGGTATGATTATGAATGCAAACTATAATATTTAAGTGGTTTCATGGGTCTTACACTTTACTTGCATAGGCCTAGTCAAATACCTAGTATCAATTTATAACTCGTTAAACATGTTTGTCACAGCCCGTTAATAGTATGATTATATACCATGGGCCCGTTTACAACTCATCTGTAACATGTTAATTACAACCCCGCTGTAAACGGTTTATTGCAGCCCGTTTATAGTTTGACAGTTTGACTTGTGAAAGTCAAACTGATAGCAACCTCATAGGAGATTCAAATTCGAGAGCCGTTGGGTCACTAGCCGATATCACCGAAGACGGGTTATCCGGGTCAGCAGAAAACGGGTCCACGAGTTGGATCAGCTGGGTTGGATTGTACACATGCAAAAGTGGCTAAAAAACACAAACTCATGCAGTTGCATCCCACGTTTCCATCATTGCCCAAATTTAGTATTTTCAGTTTTTAATCTTTTATTATTATTATTATTATTATTATCCGTAATAGTGGGTTTCCATTTCTTGTTATTTTAGTGAGTAGGTAGTTAGTATTTTAATCCACTAAAGGCTAGGAACGTGGGCAGTTTTCTTTTTATTTGTTCTATATGTTTTTGAACCTAATGAATGAAATGGCAGAAGGTTTATTATGTTTTAATTTGGTTTTTCCCTATTGGAAGGCTAAATATTCCATTGCTATCTCAAGCTTAGCAACTTGAGAGGTGAACTTTGGATACCTACTCGTGACAGGTGGTGAGTCTGTATCTTGTTACGGGTTCGTTTTGCTCTTCGGTTACAATTCGGGTGGTGAATCTGTATCCCGGGTTGTCCGTTGTAATTATCTTTGTTTGATTTCACAGTTTGGTTAGTCGATTGAAGCGGAGTTTATAACACCAACTATCACTTTAGTTTTCATAATAATCAGTTTAGGATCAAAAGGTGTGCTTAGTAACTGGTTGTTTGAGATTATAATTCGTTTTAGACAAGCTGCAAACGGGTTGGCTAGATTATATTTAGTTATAGCCTGTTAATAATATGATTATATACCATCGGCTCGTTTACAACTCACTTATAACCTGCTTATTACAGCCTATTTGTAGTTTGATTATAAGTCATCGGCTCGTTTACAAATCGTTTGTAACCTGTTTATTACAACCCGTTTACAGTTTGGTTATAAGTCAAAGATCCATTACCAGTTTACAACTCATTTAAGGTCTTATTTCTTACCCGTTATCAATTGTTTTGTAGATTGAAAAGTTGCACTCGAATAGTACAACCTGGTCAACTTATTTTTGCTACAATAGTTTTGTTGCAAGGGCAGTTTAGGTGTAAATAGTGTAGAGAGGCATTTTAGTGATTTATCAGTTCAAATTGCAAAACTAATTATTAAGTTCCATCTACTTCAGCAATCTGAAAAAAGCTTTATTCTTATTAGTTAAAAATAATTAGTTGTTTCAAAAAACTCTTTACACTTTTTAAAAAGTTAATACAACTAAAAATAATTAGTTATTTCCAAAAACCATACCAATGTAGAAAAAGTTTATAATGCAGTAAATAGGTGTTTCTTTTAAACTGTATCTGATGTTCAAAAACATGGTCAATGAATACGGTCAGAGTTATTGTGAATTGGTACGTTAATTAATTAGTAGATCATCTTAAAAAGTTGCAAAGCGCAGGCTCTCCTACTAGTATATTAATTATAGACCTTGACGGAGGTCAGAAATTAGACTCAAAGATCAATCATCTATAAGATTAGGTTTGTAGCCATCTTTGTTTCTCACTAATCAATCATTGACTGTTGACATTTTTGATTTAGGAATACTATATATATTTGTAAATTTATTTTTTGATGTTATCTCGAGTGTGTAATGCTCTTGTTGCAAAATGCCATGCTCTTCTCATACCATGGCCACATGTTTTTCAACAAGTATCTTACATTTAACATATAAACTCATATTTTTGCTCTATTGATATAAGTTTTTAAATTCTTGATTTTTTGTAATGCATATCTTTACTTGAACTCATCTTATTACATATATATAGTTGACTGCCTTTTGATGGCAAATATTTGATCTTGTTTTCCTGTTTCATAGTCTAGTTTATCTTAAACCTATATTGTATTTTATATCAAGGAACTTAAATATATGTGCTTTTGAATTTCTAATTTTAGTGAATTTACAGAGGTTTTGTTATGGATGCATGTTTTGTCTAAGGACACAATTGTTAGAGCCACCCAAACCAAAAGTAAGCAGTGATATAATTTATTAAAATAACCTTCACGTTATAATACTGTTAATCAACATTTAGTGTTGTACTGTATAGGGAACCAAACTGCCAGGGCAGTGGCAGCTGCCTGTTGTCATTCTGTTTTTAGCAAGTGTCTTTACTGCAACCTTTTAGTCAGTTTTCGCTGTTGTGGTTGCAGATTCTGGTCCATCGTTGATCGGATGATGATTGTGACTCGGTGTTTAGTCGGCAGCTTTACAGCCTAATTTGAGTCAGCTTGGTTGACAAGTTTACATTAACAAGTAAACTTTTGCATTATTAATGGGATTGCGAGTCAAAACAATGGGAATCTTGGGGCTTTTATTTTGTATATATTATATACTTGTAACTTCTGTCTTTTAAGCTTCACAAATTAAGTTACTTTTTAATTGTATCAATATTCTTAGGTTAATAGGTAGGTTGTAACATTGTGATAAAACACTTTTTAGTTGTATCATTTTAACTTTTGACTACACTACCGGATTGATGTTTTATATTTGTATCCAAAACTTTGCCATGTAGGACTTTCTTATCTTTTGAACATGTGATGTATTTACCGCGCTTCATCACAACGCATGGTCGAATATATGCAGATTTCATTGGCTGAGTTGCAGAAGACAAAACTAAACCGTCAAGAACAGGCAATTACCAAAGAAAATCACTATCCAGGTAAGTAACCTCACTTTACAGTAATCAGTACAACACCAGCTTGATTATTACACATTTTCATTTTTGATAAATGAAATAGAAGCACATCTTAAAAAAAAATAAAAGATAAAATTTTTAGCATCTTAGTATTCAGTCAAACGGCTCATAATAGGCTTTGGTCAAACGGGCCAAAATTAACACTGGTCAAACACAAACTAATATTTTTTAAGGATGCGACATTACTTTTAATTTTTATAAAAATTTATTGCCAAAACCTGATTACTTCTTTAAAACATTTGTTTTCAACCGACTGCTTGAAAACGATGCACTTACAAAAGGGAAACCAAAGCGGATTCTCATGCGAGGACCATGGCATCGACAAGCCTCCAAAGTTCATGTATGCCACCATCAATCGTACCAATATTTGATTATGGTTTGAAAAAAATGCATAATTTATTTAAAACATTAATGACTTGCATTATGAATTCAACCGGTTAGTGTATCAACTAACTACTTTTTTGGCTGCATTTCAGATCATTTGTTCTTCCATCTAGATTGGTGGTGGTGATAAAGCGTGTAGGGTAGTTTTGTTTTTGTATATGAAGTCTCTATTGTTATAAACGACAGATTTCATTGGATTTCATTAACATTTGGATGTCTTTAGTCTTTGTTTACGATTCGTTGCGGGGGTTTGAAATACTAGTTTATATTATTTTGTAAATATGTGTGTGTGTATAAGTTTTCTAATATTTTTGCAAAAAAAATTACTATTGCATTGCGACCAAAAGACAGCTGCAAACCTTATAGTCACAAGATTTGCGACCACACCAGTGGTTACAAGATTTGCGATCACATTAGTGGTTACAAAAATTGCGACCACTGCAGTGGTAGCTAGATTTGCGACGGCGACAGGGGTAGCTAGATTTGCGACCGCAGCAGTAGTCGCAAGATTTGCGACTGCGGCAGTGGTTGCAAATTTTGCGACAGTAATAGTAGTCGCAATTGTAACAGCAGTCGCAAAATGGTCGCAATAAGGCAATTGCGACCAGTGTATTTCGATTGCATTTTCGGTAGCAAAATGGTCGCAACAGGGCATTTGCGACTGAAAAGACTGTCGCAAATGCCTATTTTTCTAGTAGTGTAAATTTTGGTTATCTGACAAAACTCGTGTAATACACGGGTTCAAAAGCTAGTTTCTTCTATATACAAAAAAAATATATTTACTTAAAATCATCTTTACACATAAATTTATAATTTTATATTTATTCAAATAAACAATCATATATGTTAACCTTTACCTGACGAATTTATTAATTTTCGTCCGTGTGATACACTAACTACTAACCTAGTGTTTATTATTTTTACTACCTATATATGTGTACGTTTGCATGAACTGTATTAAGTATTTAAGTGTATGACTTACATAATTCTTGTAGTGGGATGACAAATGGCTGTAACTCTTCATTTTAATATACAAGACACTTCAATGTATATCATTTTAATCAATATTTATAAAAATTTTAACTTAAAAAAGGTGTTTGTTTTCAATATCATACTACCTCCGTCCCAATTTAAATGTCCTAGTTTGACATTTTCGGTCTTTTTTGTTTAACTTTGACCGACAATATTATTGTTTGTGTTATATAATATTTGATGTAAAAGATATAAATGAATTGGGTTTTAAATGTATTTTACACTAATATAATTTTCATCAAGTATTATATGACACGAACAAAAATATTTACGGTCAAAGTTGCTAAAGAAAGACTTGAAAAGTCAAACTAGGACATTTAAATTGGGACGAAGGAGTAATATATAATATATGACAACGGAAAATATGAAAGTGGAATGGTAAAACCATTGATAAATCAAAGCATTTACCAACTTTTTAAATTAAACATGTTATTGAATCATTATTTAATTATTGTGGAAATATTTACTGATAGAAAATTTATGTTTTGAGTTTTCTTGTACGGTAAACAAAGTTATATGGACAAAATTTAAAACAATTAAAATAGAAACTTTCAATGCACGTACTTGATAAACCTAATCGAGGGATTCAAGTCAACATTGTCTTTGCCATCATCACTTTGGTGGGGATGGTTAGACATTTTTTGTTTTGGGTTTCCTTATGGGGGCTCTGAAATATGAATAACACCTTTTGAGAGAGATTCAAACTTGGGTAATGAGGTTATGTTTCTTTGGGAGAGACACATTGCTACCACGACATACGTCTTAAAAAAAGTCGACATTGCCTTTTCTTGAATCTAGCTTGATTGTGTGTGATCAAGAGACGGTTGGTATTGGAAGAAGTAACTGAATTTCGTACTTTAATTGGGACTTCTTTATCTTGTTCAATATGTAAGACAATGGTAATACTAGATGTTTATTGCTTAAGATTGTCATACAATATAGAGATTAATTAATATGACAAAGTTCTAGCAATCTTAGGTGGGTTGGTAGGCTCACACTAATAATGTCGATAATAATATAGTCCATACTCCCACGCAGTTAGAGGGGATGAAAACCGGAAGCTCAAATTATAGAAAAAGATCAAATAAAAAAAAAAACAATAATATCTAATAATAATACGACCTTCACCAATAGTGACATTTGCATGTCCATTTTTTTGTAATATTTTCATAAATGACTTTTAAAATTTGAACTAACTCCAACCAAAGCAGCGTTGGTAAAAAGGAAGGTTCACTTGGCATCCACAGTATTTGATGTACGTGTTAGCCTGTAATTTTCGTTTGAGCGGACCTATTGATCGAGCCTATAATGGAGTTTTATTCATTAATTTGAGCTTATAAATTGGTTTACATAGAATAACTTAGTTGGTAAACAAGTAAAGCTAATCACCTATCTAAATTAATAACAAATGCCTTTAAATTATTTTAAATGTATAATGATCGAGCTAAACACGAAAACAGAGAAATTTAAATTCACACTATAAGATCATGAAAACCGCTATAAATTCTAATGTTAATTATTTTTCACTTGGAATAAATCGGACATGTTTTTCGTTTATTGTTATGACTCGTTTACCATAATAAAAAACTTTCCGAAATATATATGTAACAATATGCATCATTATTATTTATTTGTGTAATTTAAATAATCACTTAGTATACAAAAAAATCATACAACCCGGAAAGAAAAAATAAAGAGAAACATAAACCAATTATTAATATTGAAAATCAACAATAAATATATAAATATGTGTGGATCATGTTGCAACGTGCAAATAAATCATGTGGAACCCTAATTAGATTCATCGTCATCTGGCCTGTAAAGCTTCAACCAACGATTATTTAAGGCTTGAACAGGTCTCGCGTTAGCATCTGCTTCCTGTTACACAACAGGCTATAATTAACACACAAGTAATTTTATATCAAAGGTATACAAAATAGCAACTTATGATAGAACATATATGTAAAGCTCACATCATGGACTGCATCACGGATTATACGCAATTGCTCTCGTGAAACCGTCCTCACCTGCGAAATAATGAAGTTGAAAAGTCTTTTAGTAATCAAATTCCTTACATATGTTAGAGTTTGTATGGTAAATATTTTCATACCTTTCGAACAATGGTCCAAGTAACATTTTGGTCGCATGGTGGAGTAGTAAGTGAGCCAATATATCGATAGTATTTTCTACTCCCGATCTTTATTTGTTGGGGGTCTATTATTCCCACGTTTTTTCAACATCTCTTGTAGATGCCAATGCTTTTAAATATGGTTCCATCTGATCACAGATTTTGAAGAAAATACGAAAAATTATGAGACTTAAATATAAAGAGATATCACAACTTTATATAGGTGATTGTAGTATTGGTGAAAAGAAATGCTTACTAACATACCGTTGTTAAAAATGAATCGGCATGACCAATTTTGTATAAGATTCCAACAACGGCAACCTTTCCGTCTATACTTTGATGAACTAAGTGTAGCTCAAGATTAAATCTATGTATGTAAGAAATAATATTGCCGTTAGATGAAAAGTTAATTAGCTTCTTGCTAATAAATTAAGGTGAACTGTGGAGATGAATTCTAAGTTTGTTCTAAAAGATATGTTGATACCTTCTGCCATTGATGGTGTGTTCAGTAGGTGTGTGCCAGTGTGCTTGATTAAGCTGATATTCAGTTCCATTTATATGAATATGCCCGGCTCCCCCTATCCATCTCAACTGTATATATTCAAAATAAGTTATCAAATGTCATCTTAAGATTATGAAGGTTAAATTTGTGCATGCATGCTTGCTTACCATCATATCATGGCCCCGATTAACAACCGTCGTGTTAGCGGGTTTATAGTCTCGATCAAGTCTTCCCAATTTGGATGTGACATGAACCCTTTTATGAGTGAGATCAATTGGTGATTGCATGTCTCCAATGTTACACATGCTCCACTCAGGATGAATCTCACCCCAATGATTCGGGCCATTTGGACTGTTCACGTCATATGTGAATTCGTGTTCATCATCTGATCCACAATAAATAGCATATATATATATATATAAGTGGCCTTAACATATACAATCAAACAATCGCATAGAAAAGAAAAGAAATCTATGACGTTGAAGTAAATCATTTTAGGAGCTTACCAACTTCTTGGGATATAGCTAAAGGTACACAAAAGATAATGAAAAGAACAATGAACAACAAGCTTTTGCTGTACATTATTTTGTGCATATACTAGATTTGTTTACGTTTTTGTGCAAGTTGTTGATGTTTGCCTGTCAATATATATAGGGTACATGCATATAAATAAGGGTGGCAAACCCAACCCAAATGAATTGTTTTGGGTTAAGATAGATAAATTTTAAAAGTAAAATGGGTTAGGTTGGATCATAAAAATTCTTCAAGTGGGTCAGGATGGGTTGGAAATATACAAGTGAGTTTCATTCATAGGTTAAAATGGGTCAAAACAAAATATCCAAGTATCCAAAATTTATCTAATTCAAAATACCCAAACTATCACGTGCGAAACAAAACTCATCAGAAACCCAAAAAACGATCAAAACGAAACAAAAACCCCGAATTGACAAAAACGAAACAAAAACAAAACTGAACCGAAATAGAAAAACGACCAAAACGAAACAAAAAAAACGGGAATGAAACCGAAAAACTGGCCAAAACGAAACAAAAAAAGCGAAATGCAACCGAAAAGCTAACCAAAACTAAACAAAAACACCGAATCGACCAAACCGAAACAAAATTGAATCGAAATAGAAAAACGACCAAAACGAAACAAAAAAACCGATATGAAACCGAAAAGATAACCAAAACGAAACAAAAAAAAAACGAAATGCAACTGAAAAGCGGACCAAAATAAAACAAAAACACCGAACCGACCAAAACGAAACAAACACAACGAATCGACCGAAACAAAACAAAACTGAACCAAAATAGAAAAACGACCAAAACGAAACAAACAAAAAGCGAAATGCAACTAAAACCTGACAAAAAAAACAAAAACACTGAACCGACCAAAGCGAAACAAAAAAACCGAAACGAAACTGAACCGAAATAGAAAAACGACCGCAACGAAACAAAAAACCAAATTGAAACTGAAAAACTGACCAAAACTAAATGAAATTTAAAAACTGGACCAAAACTAATCAAAATCACCGAACCGACCAAACGAAACAAAAAAACTGAAATGAAACTAAACCGAAATAGAAAAACGACCAAAACGATACAAAAAACCGATATGAAACCGAAAAACTGACCAAAACGAAACAAAAAAAAAAGCGAAATGCAATCAAAAAGCTTACCAAAACGAAACAAAAAAAAACTGAAACGAAGCCGACCAAAATAAAACAAATAAATCGAAACGAAACGAAACAAAAAAAACGGAATGAAATCGAAAAAACTGACTAAAACAAAACAACACTGAAACCGAAAAAACCGAGAATTCGAAACCGAGCATATACCGAAACCGACCGAAATGAAAAAAAAACACAATGGTGAATATGTATAACACAATGGCCTAAAACGTAAGACACAATGGTGAATATATATAACACAATGACTTGAAACGTAAAACACAATGAAAACAACATATTACACAATTACACAATGAACAACAAAAAATACACAATTAAAAAACCCATTATTTTTTTTTATTTTTTTATAACAATATAATACTCATATTAAAGATAAAAAAACGCTTATTATTATGGTGACTTTTAAAAAAATGTCGTACGAAAAAGTTGTGGACATTTTAAAATGATGGGGGGATTGGCATGTGCTTTGCATGTGGAGAGAGAAAGTCAACAAAGGTGAGTTATTACCTTCATGCCATTTCCATCCATTTTTATTTATTAAATTAATCTCAGCCATTCAAATCAATGATCAATGGACTTGATTTCTTCCCATTCTTCTCATTTTTATTCTCCTTTGTATTTTAACTTTACCATTGGTTTTTAATACTCCCAACTTTCACCCGTTGGTAGATATATCTCCCAACTTTTGATTTGTTACCAAGCACTCCCAACTTTCATCCTATTTGTTTCTAGCACTCTCGAACTTAACGAATCCTAACTCCGTTAGTTTTTTTTCTGACGTGGCATTGTTCTTGCTGATGTGGCAGTGTTTTTGTTGACCTGGCACTTTCGACTGAAATAATAATAAAAACTAATAATAATAATAATAATAATCACACCCAAAACCCACTTTGTCTCCATCTTTTTCCTTACACCCAACCACCACTTTCAAAACACATTGTCATCTCTATCATGCGGAAGCTACCACCACAGACCACCAAGAAGGACATGCTCTCCGGCAACCGCTAGAAGACTATCATCAATCTTCCTTCGTGTCCACCTCGCTACCAAACTCACAGGCACCTTCTCCACCAAGCAAACCCTAGCTCCGGTGAAATCCATGGCTACGAAGAAATTGACGAAACCTGACCGCCTGATTCCGATTCCGGGAGGATGAGTTATTGTGTACATGACGAGCCTCTGTGTGGTCCGATCAAAGTTCAAGGCTTTCCGGACAGTATGATCGATTCTGAAAGGTTTTCGTGTCTCAATCAACGAACGAGATCTCTCAATGGACTCACAGTTCATCGAGTTGAAAAACTTCACGAAATCACGACGGTGGAGTGCGGCGAAGATTCGCCAGAATATATGAAACTGACGTTACCTAAAGTTTTCATTGGCGGCCGGTACGTCGGAGGAGCGGAGGAGGTGAAGCAACTGCACGAGACTGGCGAGCTGAAGAAGATGGTTGAAGGCTTGTCGTCGTTGAACTCCGGCGAGCGTGGCGATGGTGGTGTGTTTTGAAGGTGGTGGTTGGGTGTGAGGAAGAAGATGGAGACAAAGTAAGTTTTGGGTGAGATGATTATTATTATTAGTTTTTATTATTATTTCTTTAGAAAGTGCCACGTTAGCAAAAACAATGCCACATCAGCAAGAACAATGCCACGTCAGCAAAAATACTAAAAAAGTTAGGGTTCGTTAAGTTCGGGAGTGCAAGAAACAAATAGGGTGAAAGTTGGAAGTGGTTGGTAACAAATCAAAGTTGAGAGTATATCTACCAACAGGTAAAAGTTTTGATTATTAAAAACCAATATCCCTTTATTTTTAGATAAACAATTCTGTTTAGTATGAGGTAATTAATAGAATAGGCGATGGAATGCAATGAGCGAAGTAATGGAATGGACGAGGTAATGGAATTGATCATTACCATTCCATTGACATGTTTGGTTACCATGTGGAATGACATTAATTATTAACTTTTAGTTTTTGGTAAGCAAGAAAAAGCCATAATAAAATAAAAATGGTAGTGAGTAAAGGTGGGATGGTGGTAGGCGACGAGCAGTAATGGTGGTGGGGGGTGGTGGGCGCTGGTGGCGATGGGTGGGAGCGATTGGCGGTGGTGATAGTGGGTGGTGGTAGCGGTGGAAATAGTAAGTAGTGGCTGGTAGCGGGCGGTGGTGGACGACGATGGTAGGCGATGGTGGGCGGCGGTGGCGATGTGCAAGAGCGATTGGTGGTGGTGATAGTGGGTGGGGGTGGTGGTGGTGGTGGCGGTGGCAATAGTAAGTGGCTGGTGGCGGGCGGTGGTGATGGCCGCGAGCGATGGTTGGTGGTGGCGGTTGTGGGTGACAATGGTAAGCGGTGGTGGGTGGTTGGTGTAGGCGGTGGTGGTGGACGACGATGGTAGGCGGTGGTGACGATGATGCACGTCGATGGTAGGCGGGGGTGGGTGGTGGTGTTGGGCAGAGAAGGCGGGTGGTGGTGGCGGCGGGCGGCGGAGGGGGAAGTGGGTGGTGGTGGTGGTGAGAGGGCAATGGGTAGTAGTGGTTGGAGGGTGGTGGAGGTGATATAGTGTGAAACATGGATGAAATGAAAAAAGAAACAAGGGGGATGGATGCAATGAATTTGAGGTGTTTTAGAGGGAATAGAATAGACATGGTATTGGGTGATTCCATTACATTGACCAATCAAACACATTTTTTTTTCATTCAATCATATTGGTCCATTTCATTCCGCCTCTCATTCATGCATACCAAACGCTACCATATTTTTATGAGTTTTTTCCCAAAGTAGTGTTGGTGAAAAAATTATTTACCAAATAGGTGTTCAACATAAAATAATTACCAAAATAGTGTTTGACAAACTTTTTGTTTCTCACTCCTATTTCCATTTTAAATAAAATAGTAACTTTTATTATTAAAATTTGTTATCTAGGAAAGGTTAAATAAAAAACTAAAAAAAACATTTTGGTCTTTTTAAAACTTATTTATTACTACGAATATAACCGCTTTTTTCAAAACAAACAACAAATCTTATTAAAAAAAGATGTGTTTTTAATAATTTTTCTAATAAAAAATGTACTTCTAATAGTTTTTCTATTAAAAATATCATAACTAAAAGTTTTCGTTTACTTCGTTTTCTCTATCATAAAACCTCTTTCCCATTAAAAAAATATCAATAGGTTATTTTTTTTGTATTTAAAAAATCTTCCTTTGATAAAGAAAAGTTACAAAATGTTTAAATTTGTTAAAAGTTTTTGCTTAGCAAAGAAAATCGTTTTTTTAAGAAAATCCTTTTTTGATGTTTAAATGAAAATCATCTTTATTAAAAAATTAATAACATATTTTTAAATTTGAGACTTTAAAAAATCGGGTTTTAAATAGTTTTTTTTAAGAAACGCTTTCTAATATAAAGCATAAATAGTGTTTTTAGAACTTACATGTTTTTTTATTTCGTTTTACAGTTGAAGAAAATTAATTTTTTATATACTTAAAATCATATACATTTGTAAATTTAGATGATTTATAAAGTGCATGCATCGAGATTTTTTTATATGAGCTTAAAAATAAAGTAAATGTGTCATTTTAAGTGTTCAATTTTGAATAAAAAATTTTAATCTATAAGTTTGTAATATTAAAAGTTATAGCTGAATATTTTAATACTAAAAAAGTATTGCAATAATTGTACTACATATAATTGTTTTTCATAACTATCTGTTGCCAAAAACATTCTAATAATATATCCTTATCGCTTATCTAGAAGATAATACTATTGGGTAAAAAGTAAGAGGCGATTCATGATTATATAAAAATATTATTTGTTTTCAAGTTAAATCAACATTACTTTTTAAAATAAAAGGATAAAAGAGACAAAACATGGTCCATTTTGATTTTATTCAATAAAATTAAGAGTGAAAACAAAAGGTTTATCAAAACACTACTTTGATAAATATTTTTCAATGAACACCTATTTAGTAAATACTATTTAGTAAATATTTTTTCACAAACACTATTTTTAGAAAAAAAACTCATATTTCTATAGCATTAACTCTACAAGAAAGATCTACAGTTAATTTTATTATAACTTTAATTCTACAAGAAGAAAATTGTCTTGTTCTCATTTATAATTATTATAATTGTTCTCATTTATAATTATTATTATTGAATACAGCCTTTTTGAAAATTGTCTGGTTCTCATTTATAATAATTATTATTATCTAATACGGCCTTTTTTTTACTTTCGAACGATAAATGTTGCACACTTGCACTCATAATCTACTTTATACAAATAATATACTTTCTTGTTCAGTTTATACATGGGATCTCTCCTCTAGTAGACATGTGCGTTTCTCAAGTAGGCTAACCCCATATCTTTTAACATGGCTTATTGACTTTCAAATACATAAATTTGAATTGTATAAATCATTATCAAATATTGATTAGGTTTTCCAGAAAATATAGTCAATTTAATGGTACTCCGTATCTATTTGTTGAAAACATACTCTTTTACTACGTGTGTGATGACGGGATACGAGGTTGCAACAAATTTCACTTGTTTCCTCTCGAAACATTCATTTTGTTATATACATGTTAAAAAATATATTACACATTTCAGGTAAATAGTTTCTTAGACCAATATATATAATGTTTATAGACAGAAATGTACAAAGTCATTTATTATTATGGGAGGCTTTGAGGGTGTGCGAGCCGCACCATCGGCAGGGGCAATGGTTTTTTTTTATACATTACTACACATATATGTTTTTTGGTGTTAAAATTAAGGTTATTTGCAATGGTTTATGAGATAATTGCATGCTCAGAATGGTTTCTGCTTATAATAAGTCGGTCGATCAAAGTTTTATCCATGTACATTAGTGAATAAAAAGTTTTCGTTAAGGCCTACGGGTCTTTTTATTTTGGCTCGACCGATGTATTTAATTTCTCGGAGACAACCCTGTTCATTATATGTCTATATATTTATAATTATGTTGTTCGGTTTCTAATGTTGGTTTAGAGTTGATGATGAAACTATTATTAAAAATTACAATATTATTGCCAATATTTTAATTAAACTACAAGAGTTAAAGTTTGATATCTATGTCTCATAGATTTATAATTTTTTTAATTTAAAAACTTGAAAATTGTGACATAGATTTATAAAAATAATTGCATCAATTGATTAAATTACTAATCGAAGTAAACAAACTCTTGATGATAATATCACGAAACTTATTATGAAGAAAGGATCAAGTCTGAAAAAGGAACTCTAGATGATTATTAAAAATATACTCTTGTTCACATGACACGACAATAATGGTCATAGAAAACAATTTGAAAATTGTGGATATGAAGAAGATTTAACGTGTCATGAGGTCGAGACCATGGCAGATTCGGGCAAGAAGGAAGAGAAGAAGATATGCCATACGAACTTTAGTAAAAAAATGATTTACCCGAGAAATCAAAACAAATTCATGGTAGATATGAAAAAACCTAAGATGTTATAACTACAATGAATATGAATATTGTACCTCAGATTGTCCAGAGAACCGCACCACAGGTGTCCATTAATTTGTCACTATTGGTTTGAAACCAGGGGCGGATTTACGTACTACGTTGCGGGTTCACGGGAACCCACTGAGTTTCGGATTTTATATAGAATGTCTATATAAAATATGATAGTGAACCCACATATATTTTGTGAGTGAACACTTTAACAAAATGAATTAATGGTCTAATGGTAAACATCTTGCGTTCCCACTGTTGGAACCCGGGTTCTAATTCCTGATTAGCTGATTTTTTGTTTCTTTTTTCTTTTTTCTTTTTGTTCTTTATTTTGAATGGTTAACTATTTGGGGTTTATACTAGTGAAACATACACTAGCAGCCACATCTTTCAACTCCATTAGCCCCTAACATACAACATCATAATCTCATTTTGACCCTTCGATCAGTCCTTCAATATAATTCTTTTGTTGTTGTTAATTTTATGTTTTGACTTTTGATTCAAATGTTTTTGTTTATTTGTTGAAATTAGAATTAGAAAGAACAACGAATGTATTATTATTTTGAAATTTGATAATTAAATTGGACAGTTAGTGATGTACATTCTTTTGCTTACTAGCTTTAACTTGTTGACTCTTACAACCAAACATCATGAAACTTTTAAATTGCTTTTAAGGAGGTATCAAATATAATAAATGTATGTTATTGGTGCATCATGAAAACGAATATTTTAAACAGAGAAAGTCAAAAAAAAATATTGGAACAGATTTGACCATAGCATTTGTGTTGTGCGTCTTTAAATTTCTAATGACGATGTTCGTTTCTTGTTATTGTATCGTATTTTCAGTACGTGATAAACCATTAAAACTGAACCTAACCGAACTAAACAACCCGAACTGTCGAACCGACCTGAACTACCCGAATAGTGAACCCACTGGAAAAAAATCCTGGATCCTCCACTGTTTGAACTGAACCTCGTTAACTCGTCCTTCGATTTACCAAATTCTGACTTCTGTCGCATTAGTTTAATATTTGTACTATGTATGTACCAATATAACATACATAACGTTATGTAGTGCGATGTTCGATAATTGCAATATAAACTAGGGCTATTCAAAAGAATCTGAATCCGTATCCGAATTATCCGGTAATTCGTATCCGAACTATTTGAAATTTCGTATATCCATTCTGATAGCAATTTTGGGAATTTTCGGATAGTTCAAATATCCGAACTATCCAATTTATTAAATTTAATATACATATTTTTTTACATAGCATCTAATAAACTAACAGAGATGAAACTTTAAAGTGTGAAACCCTAGCTCTAAACAAGCATACATCCTGGTTCCAACTCTCCATCTCGTGCTCTCTCCACTTAGCCTGTCACCAGTACCATCATTCACCACCTCCATCCCTCTTCTAGTTCTCACATAGACCCCCTCCACTATTGTCTACACTCTACTCTTCTCCATTCTTGATAAGGTATTTCGTATTTGCAATGAGTTTGTTACGGTGTACGTTGTTTCAAAGCTTGTTAGGTTAACGATTACATATTTTTTAGATGTAACTTTATCTTGAAATAGGTTTTCTTTTTCAAATTTTCGGATATCCGTTTCGCTATCCGAATGGATATCGAAATTTCGGATATCCAAACTTTCGGATACGGATTCGGATAGTGAAATCTACTATCCTAGATGTTCGAATATCTAAAACTCTGGATATGCTACTTTGAACACCCCCAATATAAACTTTATCGATCATTTTAATTTTACAAACACTCATTTTAATACTTCAAACTAAACTAAAGGATTGTGAAACTAAATCCAATAGTAAACAACTATTGGCTTTGCTTTATTAAAACTTTTAGCTTTTTAAAGGTTTTGTTTTCAATATCATAATGAAAAGGGAAAGATAGGAAAGTGGAATGGTAAATTCATTGATAAAATTCAAAGCATTTGCCAACTTGTTGAATTAAATAAAATATAAATTAATTATTTAATTGATGCAGAACTATTTTACCGATTGAAAATTTATGTTGAAAATTAAATAACGTACAGCATACACGACGATAGAACCTTACAAACCAACACACTAGATTAGATTACAGTCTTTTTCAAAAATAATCGTTTTCTTCCCTAACATAAAATCTTCACAAACTTCATTAAATAAATATTACTTGGAATAATCCTCCCCCATAAACCTATGTCCGCATACCTCTTTTCACATCGCCAACCCCCTTCCTCCCTCCGTTTGTTCCACAAACCACCCATTTTCTTGAGCGTTGTACATGCTCTAATATATGTGATACATAAGTGTCTTTTTTTTATTATTGATGACTGGTTTCGAAAGAGTAATGATAATGGGGTGTTTTATGTTTTATTAATAAGAACAACAATGTGTTTATAAATACCATAAAAAAGTTGTTAATCATTATAATCATCTTCAATCGCTTATTGATGGTTTTAATCTATCGATGTCCCCCCCAAATTTTTTCTAATATTATATCTTTCATCAAACAAATCATTCGAGCTTAGCCCAACCACTACTTAAAAAAATGGGCAACTGCGATCAAATTTTGCGACTAAAAAATACAGTGGCAAAACTTGCCAATGTATTGCTACCAATATCATAGTGAACATCCATCAGATGTTCGGTCTGAATCAAAAAATCAAGATGTTCAATTTGATTTAATCGATCTTGAAATTGGATAGAATAGTACACAACTAATCAATTTATTAAAACTTAAACTTTTAAAAGATTTTGTTTCCAATATCATAATATGTGTTGGACTTAACTGGATCAAGTAACAAACAACACCGATATTTTTATGGTAACTCACCACGACTCTTTCAATATTAGTAAGAACGAAAGCTACACAAGTAACAATAACCTTAAACCTTCTATTTAGTTAATACTAAAACTTTAATATATAGCTTCCTTATCAAGACTCCTAACTAAACTCAAACAGTAAAACTAAATAAACTAATTAACAAAAACTTTATCTCTAAATCTATCTACCAACTCCAGTATCTTTTCTCTTTCTTTATTATCTTTATCACCAACTAGGTTACTTACCCGTGTAACACACGGGTTAGAATAAGTAATTTTTTTTAAATAATAACATAATGTGAAATACAAAAAAAATGTATCACATATATAAAGATATATTATACGATAAAATAATTACACATTACGCAGTTTGAAAATAAAAAGTAGTTAGTAAATTCATAAATCATAATTTATTTATTTGTTATTTTCTATATCAAAACTTAGTTGTGAATGACTACTTTTTTTAAACCAAATCGTGAACCAAAACTCATTCTAATCTTAAATTGTTTTGACATGAACAATGTTTGATACTTTAACTGGTTAAAGAACCTCACCCGTTTCGTATTGGTTACTTATAAAATCCAATATTAATAACTAATGCAATATATTTTATATTAAACAAATTAACATATTTATGATGGTATTAATTCTTTTACATTAGGATGGAATTATTAAAAATTGAAAAAAAAATATTAAAAAGAGAAATGTAATTAATATGAGAGATGAGGGAACATGTTGTAAAGATAAACATAGTGATGACATGTGACATTAAAAACTTTATTTATTATATAGTATAGATTTTTTAATATGTAAATTTTTTCGGTTTAAGTATTTAGCTCATTCACTTATAAAATTGTTAGGATTAGGGGGGAGGGGGTGGTTCCATTTCCTCACACACCACATCCAATAGTGGTGTGCCGCATCAAAAACCCCAAATCTATCATATTTGATGGAATTTGGTAGAAGTGGTGGTGTGGTGTGGTGTGGTGTGATAGTTTTTTTTTTAATAAATACTAAAATCAACAAAACTAAAACAAGATTACATTAAATAAAAAATAAAACAGGATTAAATAAAAATAAACGTTACAAAGACAACTAAATTAAAAAAACCGACAAAAAAAACATACGGCCCTTCCCAACCCCACTTGTCGCGTATCTCGCGTTTGCGTTGAAGTAGGATCGATTTAAAGGGTTCGTCAAGATGTTCTTGCGGTTGTAGGAGGAATGTTAGATCGGTTTTTTTGGTTTTCATTCAAATGGTTGATATACGTCTCCTCACGTTTCATTTTTAAAATATGAGTCTCTTTCTTTCGCTCCTTCGCCTCGGCCATTTCCGCCAACTTAGCCGACTTGTATTCGGCGAAGTTTTCGGCAACCGCTTCCTTTCCGAGTCTTGACGATTCCCCACTTTTCTTGCGATTCGACCGTGTGGGTGTGGGTGTGTCGTCGTGGGGATCGGGTTTGGGTTTGGGTTTTCTTTAAACCCGAGCCACGTTTCTTAGAACCCTCCATTGATATGATGTTAAAATGGTGTGTGTAGTAGAAGATTTTGAGTTGGATTTGAGTTGAATTTGAGTTGGATTTGAGTATGTTTTGAAGATATGTTTTAGTATTAAATAAATTTTTTTTTATTTAAAACACCCCCTTCCCAACGGCTACCTCCATGGTCCTTCATCCAACGGCTCCCTCCTCGAAATCTCCCCCCTCACTTGCATGATAGCCATCACACACGCGTGATGGGGGACCGACAACGGTGTGCGTGAGGCCATCACGCGTGATGGAGTCCTCCCCACGCACCAGCCCGTCCACTCTTAGCCATTCAATATGACAATGGAAAGATGTGAAAGTAGAATGGTAAAATCATTGATGAAATTCAAAGCATTTACCAACTTGTTGAATTAAACAATGTTATTGAATTACACAAGCCCCAAACATTGTATAGCTGTGGTTCGACCGTATGAATCAATTATTTAATTATTATGTTGTTGTTGAATTTGGGCTTGACTTTCAAAATGATACATTTGGACTTTACATATCAGCATCAAATATTGACCAGGTTTTTTAGAAAAAATACATATATCAAACGTTACTCGTTCAGTACGTTTGTGATGACGGAATACGAGGTATGTCGGAACAAATTATATCATTTGTTTCTGTATGAATTAACTTTTATTTTGTTTATATATTAAAAAAAATACACATTTTATTAATTTGTGACTAGCTAGTTGATTAAAATCAACATATAAACTGTTATATCTCTATATATGTATAAAAGTCAGCTATGATTTCTTTCATGTGATTTCATGAAAATCTCAGTTTCAATCTAAGTTTTTTCGGATTCGTTGGAACCAAAAATGTGTCTCTAGCCAGATTGCCACTAGCCTATAAGCCTTCTCCGCTACCTCTTATGTGCTCGCATGAACCACATACGATTTGTAAATATTGGGATGATGTATAACTGTGATATACATTTTGATATGTTAATTATACAAAAGTATGACTTCAATTTTTTTTTATTAAAGGTCCAATAAAATAAAAACACGCTGGTCATAATTTCTTAACCGAAAGAAAAACAAATTACATGCTAAATTAAAGAGCTCTTAAGCCAATTTATCTACTTAAATATAAATTTACATTACGAAACAAGATCCGTAGAAAGGACACCGAAAACAAACAGAGTACGAAACCTCAATTGATATTTGTTTATTTTTATTTGCTATAATTTTTATTTAAAAGTCTTCGTTTTTAATTCCATATCGATCATGATATTCTAGAAATTGATGACGATGTAAGTACTATTTACTGATGAAAAATTACATTTGAATTTTCATTGTTCTATGCAAAGTTATTTTGGGCAACATTTTAAACAAGCAAAAGTGAAACTTTCAACGCATATATTCTCTATTAAATAACCAAGTCGAAATTGTTTTTTCTTGACATGTGATTAAGATGGTATAACTTATTCGATATTATTTTATCTTACATAATATTGACAAATCGTGACAATTGTGAGTATTCAAAGTCTAGCTTTATTTGCAAAACAATGTATAATTCTACCATTTCGTGATTACGCGGCTATCTTTTATTCAATGACTACGTATGTTTATCCCGATCAAACATTGATACAAACGACGACCTAACTTACGAATTGGTTGAGAAAATGATAGCCTGCGAACCTTAGATACATTATGATTCCTTTACATGTGAGAATACCATGGTTTGTGTTCATCAGCTTCCCCAAGAACACAACTAATGTGAATGAGACAAAAGCAATGTCATTAAAGATGAACTTATACTTAATACTTGTCACACTAAAGTGAGAGAAAAACCTTAACGGTGTTCATAACTAATTAGCGAAGATGTTTGATATGGTTCTTTTACAGGGGCTTTTCCTCACTCCTAGGCAGAGAGGCCACCAAAAGGTCCGTTTGTGAAAAAAATTGTTTTAAAATGTGAGATGATGTTTGTGGGATTTTAGGTGGAAAAATTTTGTTTATATAAAACGTCTGTTTGTAACTTTTTCTAAACCAGTTTCTTTCAACTTATTTTTTTCTTCTTTTCTTCCTTACTCAGTAGGCATGAAGTTTAATTTGGTTCGATTTTGTTAGCAGCATTCGATTCTGGCCTCGTATAACTAACTATTGCATTGGTCACTTGTGTTGAAACAGACTAAAAGAGCCGTCTCTAACTTCTTTTTTTTTGTGTGTGTGTGTGTGTGGGGGGGGGGGGGGGGGGGATGGACAATAAAATTGGGTTCTTTTCATAAAAAGAATTGATTCCTGGGTCACCTATGTGTGCGTAGTTATAGATCACAAACTCCACCGTCACAACTCTGCGCAAAATACCTACATGCAAGAAAAAGAATTTAGTTATGAGGGCCTAGGGATGTGAAGCCGTGAAGGCACAAACGTGTTTGCTTTATTTCACTCCCCGTTAAGCCGCCTCTGTCGACCAAGTTTTGTTGCTTTTATAGCTGTGTTGTGCTTAGTAGTTGAGTGACATACCAGCCATGAGCTAAATTGTGATCCATTATAATCACATCTACTTTGCTGACAATGTCTCAGTCCAACAAATTTCACAGAAGAAAATTTCATTTTCTTTGACTGATATATAATATGAATTTTAATTGTCTTATAAAAGTTGTTCAGTGTCAACCTTTAACCACTCAGAGTTGCTTTGGATTTAGTCATTTAGATATAATGATAATGAACTTGTTAATTAATTCAATTATTATAGATACATAAGACATGAAAAATGTAGATAAATTAAATAAATGAGGGAGAGGAAATCTAATGCATCTCAACCAATAATTTCATCTTTGGCAAAAATAGTTTAGTGTATTTGTTCTATAAGCTAGGTAAAGTAACATTTTTTTCTTTTATTTTATAATGAAAAAATAGACGATTTCTTCCAACATTTAACAAGTAAAATCTTCCTTAATTCCACCATAATAGTCTAGCACATACAAAGGGAACATCAAAACCGAAGGTATGACAAAAAGGGATTTGAATTTGGGTAATGAACTAATGGGGTATGGCACATGCGCACATTATGAAACTCAGCTCATGTGCGCGTTGAAATACGGTAGCCCAACTATAAGAGGGATTCAAATTTTGCTACTGGGGTATGACAAGTGTTATGGTCATTTGAAAGAGACACTGCAGTCACTGTGACAGCTGGCAGACGCATGCCTTTGAAAGGAAAAAAACATCTCAATTATTAAAGTTTGAATACTTTGTTTATTTTAAAAGAATTTTACAACAGTTTTTAGGGTTTCATCATGGACAGGTCGACCTTCAATGGCAACACAAAACTATTAATTTTTAGTCTTAGTATCTCATATAGAAGATTAGATAGTTATTTTCTTTACTTGTTAGAACTTAAAAGCACGTCTAACAATAATTTTCATGTCAGATTTCTCATCTTAATTCCTAGTTAAATCTTCTTAAAATTCTCATATATTAATGGTGTAACTTTGGAATAACCTTTTTAGTAGTTAATATTTTACTGGTAAATCCATCTAACCCGTCTACTGCAAGAGTTGAGCCGTCGATTTACAAAGGGAATCCCATTAACTAGATAAAAAAAAATAGATCTAAGCTTTGTAACTTATCTTGGTTTGAATGAGTCTGATTTCTTTTTGTATCTGTTGCTAGTCTTTTCATGATGCAATTGTCGCCGTTCTAAAAGAAGAACCTAAGCGATAATGCCATGACGGAGTAAGAATAGTTATTCCAAAGTTACAACCAAAAGGGAAATTGGCCTAATAGTATCTGGTGGTGTAAAAGTTACTTCACAATTTTTTTAAAACGGCGACAATTGCATCATGAAAAAACTAGCAACAGATATAAAAAGAAATCGAACTCATTCAAACCAAGATAAGTTACAAAGCTTAGATCTATTTTTTTTATCTAGTTAAAGGAGACAACATGATGTGACAACATGATGTCGTGCACCGTTTTAAGGAGCAAATTATTCTCTTTCCTAAAAAGTAAAAACTAAAACGTAACTAGACACCTAGCCTTTAACCATATGGTGGAACCCTGGAGTGAAACTTCTCTATGATAGGGTTCCAATATTTTTTATAACTTCATGTATTGCCTTCAATTGGAAGCCCAAGATATGTGAACCGGAAGCTAGCCGGCTCATAGTGCAAAATGCTTGCAACTCTAGCAATGTCTTACAAATCCACACTCACACCATAAACCCTATTTTCGTGAAGATCAACTTGTGAACTGGGTGTAAGATAAAAAGCATCTTCAGGTTTATGAAATTCATCTCAGGCCACTCTCCGATAAAAGTGACATCGTCCATGTAAATAAGATGGGATAATTTAAGACCGATGTTCGGAAGAGAAATACCTTCCATAACAATATAAATAAAAACGGCAAGAGAGTGTTAGTTGTAGTTTTTGTCACATGTATAGCAACTTAAACATTTACTTTCAGCAAATGTTAATAATTCATTATTTGGCAAAACACTTGTTTCAATGAAACGGAATCTACTTTGGTTTGTTTTGCTCGTTTTTGTTTTTGTTTTTTATAGGAACATTGATCTGTTGAGAAGAATGCATACTAAAATTGATTTCAATTATCTACAACCTACAAAAGAAAAGAAGCAACTTAGAAATAATGGGATGCAAAAAGGTGGGATGGGATTCATGCTAGAGGTGCATAAATCGGGTTTTCTCTAATATCTGGGTTTGGGTATGGAACCAGTTTCGGGTATGATCGGGTATTGGAAAATCGGGTAGGGTTCGGGTAGGGTATTGAGGAGAAAAACTCAACCCTATGTACCCGGGTAGGGTATGATCGGGTTCGGGTATAACCGGGTATGTGTTCGGGTACGACTGAGTATTAATACCCGGTTTTGAATTTATAACTTTTTTTATTTATTTTTAAATTTGTTTAAAAATTAAATTTGCTTTGTAATTTATAAAAATAATTAAACTATATTACAAAAACCATAAATCCACTTAAGTACAAGTTATTTACTTAATAATATGCATTTCAAAAATACTTAAACATAAAAGTTGTGAAATAAAGATAAAAATATACTATAAAAACTCATGTACTATTTCAGGTATTAGAAAATTGGTATCGGGTATCGGGTATAATCGGGTATGGGTATAGGGTATGAGCGGTTCCGGGTATTTACAGGTATTAATTGGGTACGGTTCCAGGTATGGGTATTGAGCTCAAAACGCATACCCTATCCATACCCTACGGGTAGGGTCGGCTCCGGTTTCGGGTATAGAATACCCGAGCCGGGTATTTTTTTCGAGTCCAGTTATGGGTACGGGTTTTTTGTGCACCTCTGATTCATACATTGAGTTGGGCCGACAATACAAAAGCAAAAGAAGATCATATCAGGCCCAAGATTAAAACTTTAGTGCTACAACAAGTCATGGGGGATTAGGGAACGAGAATTTGGATGGCTGCAAATATTCGAAGGACAATAAGAACAATATTTTTTAGTTTCTTTTATTCGTAAACTTCTTGTTTATAATGTTTTGTTTTGTATTCGGTTTGATTGATTTAGCCAATATGCCCGACTAAGTCAATATAATTTCAACGCCATGTTTTGTTTATGACAAAGTGGATGTTTGAATGACGCGAAGTCTAGTAGTGATACAAACCATCTAAATAAAATATCATTGCATCATAATTGTTAATGATTATAAGCTACATTTGAATCAAGAAATTGTCCTTGTGATGAAATAGTCAGTTTTAAATAGCTGGTTTCACCCTATAATTTAAATACTGCTTTTATAATAATTACAAATACAATTTTCATTTTCATAGGAACACGTGCAAGATTAAATTTAAAAAAAAAGAGAGGGAAAAAGAAATAGTTATGAGTCATTCTTCATTCATGGTTCGATATTGTGGTTTCATAGGCATAGAGAAACCACATAAATCCATCCTTGGTAATTCCTTTTAGTTGCTAATTTGGTTTCGTTATTTTTATATTTAAATTTAAATACCCTGATAGCATGAACCTTACTTCTGTTCATACTAAAAACCCATGAGACCCGGCATATTTGAACCTGTGAACCCGTTTATAGTTTATAAGGTCAAATTCTAGGTATAGTATATGGAGTTGATCGGGTCATGGGTTAGGTCCGGGTCTTTCAACGGGAACCCATTTGTATTTCAAATCAATTGTACAACTAGTTGATTTGTTGTGCAACTTTGTTATTTTCTTTATGACATAATTTGTTGTCTGAGTTTAAATTGGTTTGTTTAAACATGTTATATGAGAAATTATCATCTGTAAAATCATATATTAGGCATGCATTTGTTATTGTTTTCTACAATTACAACGCAACCCCAATAATTTCTGAATTAAAAACATCTCATGTCAAATAATTGGGTCCAATACTAACAATCGATTGTAGGACTCGAGAAACCCATTTAGGACTCGAACCAATTATTAACATCGGCCTTGGTTCTCAGGTATCGTCTTTACTATTAACCAACTCCGGGTCTCAGCGGGTCAGTGAGTAAGTCTGTTTGATTACCCCTTGTTTATCAGATCCCAATTGAGTCGAGTCAAGCATGCTAAATTTGTAAACATGACAAGTTCGACCTTATGTTTTCAACTTAGTTGAGTATATCGAGTTGAGCAGAGTTAGCTTGTTTAAAGTTCAAGTCGAGTTCGAGTTGGTCATTACTTAGCTTGACTCTACTCGGATCATGAACAACCCTGCCCACCAGACACCCTGCTCGAACCTGGCATGGATGGCTGCCACCAAACCCTTCCAAGGGGATGCATCCCTCTTAAGAGTCCTCTTGAAAAAGGCGTCGCTCATTCAAACACATGTGTTTTCGTTGGTTCTCAAAATGAGTGTTGTATTTCGCACCTTATTAAACATGTGTTTGATGTTTATTTTTGTTTCTCTTTGATCTTTAATGAATCTCAGTTAACTAAAATTGCTTGAAAACATTAAAAAATAATTAAGAATTCATAGATGGTATATTTAGTGCTTAGTAGGGGTGTGCTAGTGGACTTGATTAAGATGATACTCAATTCCATATATGAATATGCCGGCTCCCCTTTTAAGTTATCATTTAGCTGCAAATGTTGGTGATTTAAATAAATATCATATTCGAAGTGATTATTCTTAAGGGGTAAACTTTTTCTACAAAGTGGACAAAAATGAAATGATGAGAAGAATTTTTAGCCATACAAATGAAAACCTAAAAAGATTAATAAAAATAATCACAACTCAAAATTTAATAAAAAACGAAAAAGAGTAAAAAACACAAAAATGTTTCCACTGTTTTTCTCGTTCTAAAAAAAAAAGAAGACACAGTTAATGCTGAGAGAAAAATATCATTGTGTTTTTTGTTTATTTTCGTTATTGACCATGTTTTTTTCCTTGATGCTGTGTCTTTTTTTCTTGATATTGTGTTATAGTTTGTTCGGCATTGTATTATATTTTGCGATCTATTGTGTGTTTTTTTAACGAGAATGACGGATGAAACATATTAGTATGTAAAATTTTTTCGTTTTTTTATTTATATATTGAGTTATGATTTTTGTGCTTATTATTTTTCTAATTTATTTTTAAAGGATGGGTGGCCACAAATTATTATCAAACTTCTTAGTTTTCTATTTTAACGTTACACTATTCTTAAATATTGTAATAAATTAAGTATGAAATTTGATTTTTAATTATTATAATATAACAAATTTATACAGCCAATTTAACTCACTAGATCATGTAAATCATGATTATCTTTTTTTTTCTCAAATGCTAGTCCCTTTTGTTGATATTTCCTTATCTCCCACTTTGATAATGGAAAGCTTCTATTTATTGTTGGGTTCATATTTCTCTTTAAAGCATTTACATTCCATTTCATATATTTTCCCTATAATTTAGCTAAAAAACATCATTTCATAAATTTATCTATTATTTTTTAAAATTCTTTCACATTCTATTCCCTATTCATATTCATAAATTAATTTTTTATTATTTTTTTCTCTTGTCTTATTATATAGTAAATGGTGATTGGTAGATATGTGATATATTATATGGTATGGATAAAAAATGAGTCCCTATATTTAGGGATTTACTTTAGTTGTCATATAACTCATTCATATAATAGGGAATGGATTGGAGATGTGATTTTGATGGTTTCCTTAAAATTTACCCTAAATTATATGGGTTTAACAACTTTAGAGAATGAGTTGAGAATGCTCTTAAGTAAGAAGCAAACCAAAAACAATAATAAATTGCTTCAGGATAAGACAAGCAATTCGTATAAACTAATTTTATCCGTCTATGTCTTTAATAAGAACGTTGTGTTTTTAGTTTATAGGGAATTGTTATTAATATACACCACGAAACAACGATAATACATCTTATCAACATTGGACGTGACAAGACGGACGAACCTAGTGGCTTTTCAAGCACAACAAATCGTGTTTGGATTCAACTATAATGATTTGCTAATTATATGGTCACTACAAAAAATTGGTCCAGTGCAACCTTTATTTTTAATAAAACAATCGTGTTAGATGAAGTTGCACTAGACCTAATGCTATCTTTTTGTTATATAATGCAATTGTTTTTTTTCAAATAAATGCAACATTTAAAGATGTAACCTTTTGGTAAATAGTTGTAATAGATGATAAAATGTTGCATTAGTCTAACGCAACTGTTTTTGTAAAATAAAGGTTATATTATGCCATTTTTTAGTAGGTATAAGAGAAACAATGTCTGATTTTAATTTTATTTCAAGGTTCACATCCAAAACGTGTTTCTACCAGGCATTTTTACCTGCAAACCACAAATATGGTTTGTTGCTAACTACACTTAGAACAATACACTACGACATAGATTCAAATTCAAGCAACTCAATCATCGTCCAATCGTATGATTCAAGGGTACAACATGGTCTAATCCACCATTTTGAATCAAAACAAATTTCTCAAACGCGCTTTGTAACGCACAACTTGTCTTTTATTTATTTTAAACTTTTTTCTCAACACATATGGCCATTGGTGGAAAGTTTCTATTTATAGAGCATCATTAAAATCTTTATTATTGGTGAAATACAGTTTTCCCACTTAATATTGCCTCATTTTGGTAGAGCACCAGACATGCCACCAACGCACAAAAGTAAAACTCTCTTTTTATCCACCTTTCTATAAAAGCAACTTCAACTTATACTTCTTCACTCGTCACAAACTCATTACAACAAATCACCAACTCATTACAAGAACTGAGGTTTTTCGTTATTGTTCTCCTGATAGTGTTAGCGATGGCGACAACCTCATGTTTGGCCATAGAACACCACCGGAAAGCATTGAAGGATGATATCAAGATTCACCAACGAAAGATGGTTGAGAGTATAGGTAGCACGGTTAACAACCACCACTACATTCCCCGACAAGACTATGGCAACAGTGGTGGCTCATCTGGTGATTCAAGCACAGAGAACCACCATTACCTTCCAAGGCAAGACTTAAATAATGGTGGTTACACGGGCGATGCAAACAACAACGATATAAATATATGGTTTCCGTAGTTTAATAATCAAATATCCTAGCTTGTTGTACTCTATACATACACTTATGAGGTTATACTTTCTACTTAAATGGTTGGATGTTATATATGTTGCGAAAAGCATACTGATAGGATCTTGTACTGTTTCGAAAGTTGATTTCTGTAACATAAATAAGAGAAATGAGGTCAACACTCTATATAACGATATTATATTGTCACAAACAACAGCAATTCTTACATGCATAAAACAATATTTGAAACTATGTATAATAATATGTTTTCATAATTATCTGAGTATGAGATTGTTTGGCTTAGAGTTTTAGACAACTAAATACATATAACAACTAAAAAGGATCCAATGGTAATAGATAGACATCTAAGCAGGCAACAAGCTGCATAACAACCTCTTTTAAATATCCGTTTAGTTTTTTTGAGCCAAACATCTTTTACTTGTTTTAGCCTACAGGGCTGTTACGTGTTACACGCCTATGTTTTACCTCACCATCAATTCATTTATAGATAATTTTATGGCACTTGGGGATAACATATATACGCATATGTCCTTACCGTTTTATTTTAATCTAACTCGCCGCCATGGCCGGCTCCGAAAGACGAAATTTTTTTGGGTCATGTAACATCCTAAATATTCTAATAATAAATAGAGAATGTTGAGTTAAATTGTCGTGCGTTTAATATTACTAATTAACGTCTAATGAGGAAAAGATCATGGACTTGGACTAATTAAGATGGATTAAAGGGAATGAGCCTTAGGTTCATGGGCTTTAAGGGATATAAATATCCCCTTAAACCATCCTACAACCCTAACTATCATTTCCATCTTTCATAAATCTCTACACACTCAAAACACACACATCCTACACCACCTCTTATACGGCCGAGAGAGAGAGAGACATCAGAGGCCAAAATCAAGCCAACCATTATTAGACCTTCAATACACGAGCTAGTTACGAGATAACCGAGCAAACCGAACACATAAAGGTATGATTTCGATCTTAAAGTTCACGTCTTTATAAACGATTAGTCATGAAACTTGAACCTAGAGTAGATCGGGTATAAACGATTATTAAAGTTGTAAACTTGATGCTAAAACGAAGCTAATGGAACCATAAACCTGTGCGGCTCGATTAAATGAACCCTTAAATGTCACACCCTCAAAATCCACTAACGGAGTTTTACCGTCAGAGGGTGTGAACTGGCAGGATCGGAATCATTAGTTATAACCAAACCAAAGAAAAACGTTTAAATGAAAGTAAATGCGGAAGCGTAAAACCTTAATTCAAAAGTTGCGTCACGCAGGACGACTTAAAAACCAAAAGTAACTGTTTAAGTTTAAATTTGCAGAATAAAAGTGTTTTCAATAATGCATGCTCCTAAACCGCGCGCCCGCCTCGGCTACCTGAGAATAACATACTAAAAGTGTCAACACAAGGTTGGTGAGTTCACAAGTAAGATAAGATAAATTGTTTAGCGTTTTGCGTAACCTCGTTACGACGTTTAAATGTTGCGTAACCTCGTTACGGCGTTTGAGTGTGTAACCACGTTACAACGTTTAAGTATTGCGTAACCTCGTTACGACGTTTAAATGTTGCATTACCAGATAGTGTTATGTTAAATTATATATCGATAGGTAGCTAATCTATACAACAAGTATTGCTAAGTGGTTCGCGACCGAAGCTGACTGTTTATCAAGTGCCCGTCACCAGGTCCTCCAGACCATGGTATGTGTTAGCCCAAATTTACACCCACTCAACCTCCAGTTGAGCTATAACGTCGGGTGGGGTTTGTCAAACCCAGTAGTACTACCCAAAAGTGACTCGCTATTCCAAATATTAACCGGTCCGATGTGTGGGACTTCAAGTTGTTACAAATGCCGCTTAGCCTTTACAAGTGATATATAATTTATAACAAAATCTTTCATATGCGTTTATCTCAGAAAATATGTTTATCGGAGTATGTTATCTCCCCCAAGTGAAAACGTTTGAAAGCAGTTTAAGAGTGGGGTAAAGTGAACTCACTGTTTGCGAAGAATATCCGATCTAGATCACCGAGTGATGCGCGTCGTAGAAAACTCTCTAGCGTTCTAAAACAACAAGGAGATTTTCTAAGTATCGGAACGTTTAACGAGTCTCTAGACTCGGCACATAATACCTATGCACGTAACATGTTTCGTTTGTGTATTGTGTGTGACTCTACAAGTACAATCGTGATACGACATATGAGTGAGCAATTACTTCCGTGTCATGTGTTAATAACCTACTTACTAGCAATAATTCCCGTAAGGGCAATTTGGTCAACAAACAAAGACTAACTAACCAATATTTCCCGCAAGGGTAATTTGGTCAATTCATGGAAATCAACTAGCAACTATTTCCCCGCAAGGGTATTTTGGTCAAAATTACAACAATTATATAGAAACTACCATATTTCATGCATTCCTATACAACTCAGCAGCTAGTTTCGTCATGACAGAATTTCTACTTGAAAGATTGTACTAGTTCACCGATTATAATGTCTCAATTAATTCACCAAAAATTACCACAGAAACATACATGTCTTAGGTTTCCAGAACATATTTTATCTTATTTTTATTCCATATAGATTGCTCACAATGATCAAAACATTACAGCTAACTTATATCAGCCAGATTCATGCACATCAGAATGTTATTTGCAATTCCCGTTAAACGAAAAATCCAATAAATGCAAGACCACTTGGGTTTGGTTCCTAACTCAGTGAGTCAACTTCCAGAAGTGGAACCAACCCAATTGGTCTCGTGGTTCATGAGATATAACATTTACAACATAGCCTAACAGCAGGTCTAACAGCTCAGCTTTGCATCACGTTTTTGTAAAATCATAAAAGTATACTTCCACTTATCCAAAAATTACGAATTTATACTTCATAGAAACTAGACTCAACCTAGTTTACTGCAGTAATCACAATCTCAATCAATTTTCACGTTTACACTTCGTTACAGTCAGTTAAACATCGTATATACATTCTGTCCAGAATCTGTTCACATCAAAACTCAACATAATCACAACCTATGAGCTATCATGCATCCATACAACCCTCTAGATACTATAATTACTATCCATGCATATCAATCCCACATACATACAAGCTTAGGGTTTTATTTACACTCCCAATCAAGGACGCAATAATTAACATGCAATACTATCAAACTAGTTATCAATCTATTATCCAATTAACAAGAATCATAATAATCATATATATACAAGAATCGGCCAAATTAGGGTTTTCCTACAACCCATCAAACATAAAAATTACACAACAAGGAGGTAAGAGGTGATCAAGTATACCTTCCTAGCACCTAGTTCTTGGATCAAGGGCTTGAATTGATGGTGGTTGTGTGTATGGAGGTGGACGGCAGCCGTGGATAGGGAGGAGCAAGGGGGCCGATCGGGTTTTTGGTGATAATAATAATAGCTAGGGTTTAGAGTTTAAGTTATATTTATAAGCAAACAAGTTACATTCTAGTCCCTAAACTTCCAATTGTTGTTTTTCTCTAGAATATTCCATCATACTTGAACAATAAGATAACATGACCATACTATTATCACATAGCACATAATCCTAACACATAATAATCATATAATTAGTGTCTTGACGTTTGTCGTTTATTTGTCAATCGTTTGCGTTAACTCGTTTGCGTTTCGGTGCAAATCCCGAAAGACTACACATGTAGTAAGTGTTAAGCGTCATTTAAACCCTAGTTTAAATGTAATGAAGTGTGCGTTAAAGATTCAACGATCTTAAAGTTTGAATTGACGGAGTTGAGTTAACGAGGTTAACCTGAAATTGACGATTGTCACATCATTCCCATGTTAAAGAATTTTCGTCCCGAAAATTGAGTCAAGTCGTGATGAGAGCCTGAAAAAGTAAGAAAAATTTTCAGTTTGTCATATCATCCCCTAGTAGAAAGAAATTTCGTCCCGAAATTTAGTTCATACCTCCGGTGATGTTTGACGGTTTGCCGGGTTTCGCGGTTTCCGGTGTTTGGTTAGCCCTTCAAAAAGGTGAGGATACTTTTTCATCATTTGATCCTCGCGTTCCCACGTGAACTCCGGTCCACGTCTCGAGTTCCAACGAACCTTAACGATTGGAATTTTGCTGTGTTTGAGCGTTTTGGTTTCCCAATCCAAAACCTCGACGGGTTCCTCAATGAACCGTAACTGTTCATCAACTTGTAGTTCCTCCAAAGGGACTACTTGGGTTTCATCAGATAGGCATTTCTTCAAATTTGATACGTGGAATACATCGTGTACGCCACCGAGTTCTGTTGGTAGATCCAGTCGGTACGCCACCGGACCAATGCGCTCAGTTATCCGGTACGGACCAACATATCGCGGGTTAAGTTTGTTTCGCTTACCAAAGCGAACCACACCTTTCCAAGGTGAGACTTTGAGTAGCACTCGATCGTTTACTTGAAATTCGAGAGGTTTTCGGCGCTTGTCGGCGTAACTCTTTTGTCGATCACGTGCTGCTGCCATGCGATTTCGGATTTGAACAATCTTTTCCGAAGTTTCGAGTACCAGTTCCGGACCAGTGATTTGGCTATCACCCACCTCTGCCCAGCAGAGTGGTGATCGACACTTCCGTCCGTACAGCGCTTCAAACGGCGCTGCCTTAATGCTTGCGTGGTAGCTGTTATTATACGAAAACTCTACCAAGGGTAAATGGGGTTCCCAACTTTTTCCGAAATCTAAGACGCATGCACGCAACATATCCTCCAGGGTCTGGATAGTCCGTTCACTCTGCCCATCTGTCTGAGGATGGTATGCGGTACTCATATCGAGACGTGTGCCCAGTGCGCTTTGCAGCGACTTCCAAAAGTGTGAGGTAAAACGAGAATCTCGGTCGGAAATGATGGAGACAGGCACTCCGTGTCTCGACACTACTTCCTTCATGTAGACACGAGTCAGTCTTTCCATTTTGTCTGTTTCCTTAATCGCTAGAAAATGTGCCGATTTAGTCAACCGGTCAACGATCACCCAGATGGTATCGCATCCCGTCGGTGTCTTAGGCAAACCCGTAATAAAGTCCATTGAGATTTGTTCCCATTTCCACATTGGGAGTTCCGGCTGTTGCAGTAGACCAGATGGTTTCTGGTATTCTATCTTGACTCTGGCACAAGTCAAACATTTGCTCACGTAGGTTGCAATGTCGGCTTTCATGTTCGGCCACCAGTAAAGTTCCTTTAAATCATGATACATTTTATCTGAGCCGGGGTGGATAGAATATCGGGACTTGTGAGCTTCGTCCATCACTAGAGTTCTCAACTCTCCGTATCGTGGAACCCAAATCCGGTTCTCAAAATATCGGACCCCGTCCGACCTGGTTTCAAGTTGCTTGCTCATGCCCCGCATGAGTTCCGATGGGAGATTATCATCTTTCAAAGCTTCCAGTTGCGCATCGCGAATCTGATCGGGTAAGCTGGCATGAATCGTGAGTTGCAATGCTCTCACCCGTCTGGGTTTATCTGTTTCTTTTCTGCTAAGGGCGTCGGCCACCACATTGGCCTTGCCAGGGTGGTACTTGATGGCACAATCATAGTCTTTAAGCAGCTCGACCCAACGACGCTGTCGCATGTTCAGCTCTTTCTGATCGTAGATATGTTGGAGACTCTTGTGGTCGGTGTAAATGGTAAACTTGGTACCGTACAAGTAATGCCTCCATATCTTAAGAGCAAACACTACAGCTCCGAGTTCCAAATCATGGGTCGTGTAGTTCTTCTCGTGAACCCGTAGTTGTCTAGAGGCGTAGGCTATAACTTTCTCAAGTTGCATCAGCACACAACCGAGACCTTGTATAGATGCGTCACAGTGTACCTCAAAATTTTCCGTTCCCTCGGGGAGGGCTAAAATAGGGGCGCTACAAAGCTTGGTTTTCAACAGTTGAAAAGCGGATTCTTGCGCGTCACCCCAGTTGTACTTAGTGCCCTTGTGAGTCAAAGCGGTTAGGGGTTGAGCAATCTTTGAAAATCCCTCGATGAAACGCCGGTAGTAGCCGGCCAGTCCTAGGAATTGTCGCACCTCAGTCGGAGTCTTAGGTGCTTCCCAGTTTTTGATGGCCTCTACCTTACCGGGATCGACATGGATACCATTCTCGTTTATCACATGTCCTAAAAAGTGAACCTCTCGAAGCCAAAATTCACATTTCGAGAGTTTAGCATACAGTTGTTCCTTCTTCAGCAGTTCCAGAATTATCCTTAAGTGTTCGTCGTGGTCAGTCTCGTTCTTGGAGTAGACGAGAATATCATCGATGAAAACAATCACGAACTTGTCGAGGTACGCCTTGCATACTCGATTCATGAGATCCATAAATACGGCTGGTGCGTTGGTTAGGCCAAAAGGCATAACCGAAAACTCGTAGTGACCATACCGTGTTCTGAAAGCCGTCTTTGAAATATCTTCTTCGCGCACTCTCAGCTGGTGATAACCGGATCGTAAATCGATCTTCGAGTAGTAACTCGATCCCTGAAGCTGGTCGAACAAATCATCAATTCGGGGTAAAGGATAACGGTTCTTGACCGTCACCTTGTTCAATTCCCGGTAGTCGATGCACATCCGGAAAGTCCCGTCTTTCTTTCGGACAAACAAGACAGGGGCTCCCCATGGCGATGAGCTAGGTCGGATAAAACCCTTATCCAACAAATCTTGCAACTGAGTGGACAACTCCTGAAGTTCCGCCGGTGCGAGCCGATACGGGGCTCGTGCTATGGGTGCTGCACCGGGTGTCAACTCGATTTGAAATTCGACTTGACGAATAGGAGGGAGTCCGGGCAAATCCTCCGGGAAGACTTCTGGAAAGTCTCGCACAACCGGAATGTCTTCAATTCGTTTCTCCTCCACAAGTTTCTCAACAATCTGCGCCAGAATTGCCGGATGACCCTTTCTTAAATACTTCTGTGCCTTCATAATGGTAATGATGCTGGTGGTCATGCCGCTTCTCTCGCCTCGGACCGAAATGATCTCGCCTGAAGGGGTGGTAATATGGACGATCTTATCATGACATATAATCTCCGCTCGGTTCTCAGATAACCAGTCCATGCCGACAACGACATCGAAACTACTAAGCGTAAAAGGAATAAGGTCGATGTCAAAGACATGACCTGACAATTTCAACTTACATCCCGCAAGTATATGAGTTGTTATTACAGTCTTACCGTTAGCTAATTCAACAGGAAACTTAGCGTCTAACGGGGTTGGAGTAAGGTTTAAAAGTTGGCTAAAGGCCTTTGACACAAAACTCCTATCAGCTCCAGTGTCAAACAAAACAGAAGCAAAACAATCGTTTACAGGGAACTTACCAGACACCACATGCGGATCTCTGCGGGCTTGACCTGATCCAATCACAAACGCTCTTCCTTTACCATTTCCTCCACCGTTACTGCCACTCCCATTACCCCCGTTATTGTCGTTCTGTTTCAGCTTGGGGCAGTCCTTCCGGAAATGACCTTCCTGTCCACATTCATAACATCCCTTAGTCATCATCGGTGGCTTAGGAGCACCCTTCGCCACAAGGTCAACTCTACAATCCTTCGCTTGGTGACCTATCTTTCCGCATCTTTGACACTTGACACGGTCACACTGCCCAACATGGTGAAAGTTGCACCTATTGCACTTTGGATGTTTCCCAGCATACCCGCTCGAAACCTGCCCGTTACCGTTGTTGTTGTTGTTGTTGTTGTTGTGATTCTGAGTGTTGAAACTCCGAGTAAATTCGGGCTTCCGGTAGTGTTGCGGTGGGAGGTTTGAGGATGAAGATCTGGTGTTGTCAAACTTTCTTTTCCCGCTGTTCGGGTTGCTGTTGTTGCTGTTGCTGGCATGGTCATTATTCGGGTTGTCACGGGCTTTTACAGTCGAACCCCTTGGTGGTAACGCACCCTGGGTCACAGCCTGATCCGTTAGTTTGTGAGCCAAACGGATCGCTTGTTGGATCGTGGCTGGTCTGGAAGACGTCACCATACCCTGAATCTGTGGTGCCAACCCATCAATGTACATCTCTATTCTTTTGCTCGGCGGATCCACCATCCGCGGACACATCACTGCCAACTCGTGCGAACGAGTGGTGTAGGCTTCAATCTCTGAACCCACCATTTTCAATGACCAAAACTCCGACTCTAACTTCGAAATTTCTTCCCTCGGACAGTATTCCTCTCGCATCATGTTTTTGAACTCCTCCCAGTTCATCGCGTTTGCCAGTTCCAAGCCAAGGATCTGGACGTTCGAATTCCACCAAGTGAGGGCGGAATCCTCGAGTGTCCCAGCAGCAAACTTGACCCTATTGGCATGGGGACAGTTACACATCTCAAAGGCCGACTCGGCCTTCTCAGCCCAACGCAGGAAGCCTATAGCTCCCTCAGTGCCCTTAAACGTACTGGGCTTGCAGTCTAAGTAGTTCTTGAAGGTACACGTTCCATTTGGACCTCCTGTTTGATTCTGATTGTGTGCAGCTAAAGCGGCAGCAACATGGTCATTCAGCAAGGTTTGGAGTTCAGCTGCAGTCATGCTGATGTTACCTCGTCCTCGTCCAGCGTTTCTTCCGGCCATTTCCTAGAATCACAGTATAAAATGTTAAACATGAATTTTTCTTTCATATACAACACACCATACATGTAATAAAAGGTAGGTAAGAAAAAAAAAAAAATCACATCACAACCACATATTAGTCTAAATAAAAATTTTTGATTAAAACCATTGTATTCGCTACAAAGTATTTCCAATCAATCCTTAAAATCGTAGAAAAATAATAGTTTGGATGGAGACAACCCCTCCATCTAAGTGTCATCATCACTAGATGTCGTCATCTGAGGACACCTCTGAATGTGCCTCCTCCTCAGCCGGTTCCTCCTCCGGTTCTTCTTCGGGTTCCTCCTCGGGATCTTCCTCGGGATCTTCCTCAGGCTCCTCTTCGGGATCTTCTTCAGGTTCTACTTCGGGTTCTACTTCAGGCTCTGCCTCGGGCTCGGCCTCAGGTTCTGCTGCGTTCTGATCGAGTTGCGTTTGTAGGATATCGCAACGTTCTAACGCTATTTCCGTTCGGGTCCTTGCTTCTTGGAGTTGTTCTTGCAAGTCTATCATCTCGGCTTGCATCTTCATCATAACCTTGGTTCGTTGTTCACTAGTCTCTTGCATTTCTTTCATTGCCGTTGTCATGCGGGCAATCTCCTCTTGAGTCTCGGTTCCATCTTTAAACAGTCTAGCAACATTTTCTCTAGTGTAGCGCATGTAACCCACATCACGCTCCAAACAAGAAACGACAGCTGCGAGGACTCGTTCCACAGGTTCGGTTATGGGTGGTAAAGTGTTAGGGTAACCAGGGTGGTTCGGGTGAGGCAGTGGGGGAACTTGTTCACGGTAGACCATACGTCTGATCATGTTGGGATACCATTCCCAGCTAACGTCGTTATCATACAGGCCTCCGGATGGGCGGTACCTCTTTGGTGCGGGAGCTTCGAGTTCCGGGACTACACGGGGTGGCGAGGCAGTAGGTAACTGCGGTTCCTTCCCGTGAGCATGCGTCATCGAATCGGATGATGATGAGGGTGGCGTCGACATTCCTACAGGTAAGCCGTGTATATGCGCGCGTATGAGTGAAGGAGGTAAAGAGATAAGATTTAAAGACTACACAAGCCTATGTAGTGCGTAACTCTATAACTAATGGGTCGTCGCGGTTATAGTCTAGTATGCATGCAGCTTCTAGTTCGCTATAACCAATGGCTCTGATACCAATCTGTCACACCCTCAAAATCCACTAACGGAGTTTTACCGTCAGAGGGTGTGAACTGGCAGGATCGGAATCATTAGTTATAACCAAACCAAAGAAAAACGTTTAAATGAAAGTAAATGCGGAAGCGTAAAACCTTAATTCAAAAGTTGCGTCACGCAGGACGACTTAAAAACCAAAAGTAACTGTTTAAGTTTAAATTTGCAGAATAAAAGTGTTTTCAATAATGCATGCTCCTAAACCGCGCGCCCGCCTCGGCTACCTGAGAATAACATACTAAAAGTGTCAACACAAGGTTGGTGAGTTCACAAGTAAGATAAGATAAATTGTTTAGCGTTTTGCGTAACCTCGTTACGACGTTTAAATGTTGCGTAACCTCGTTACGGCGTTTGAGTGTGTAACCACGTTACAACGTTTAAGTATTGCGTAACCTCGTTACGACGTTTAAATGTTGCATTACCAGATAGTGTTATGTTAAATTATATATCGATAGGTAGCTAATCTATACAACAAGTATTGCTAAGTGGTTCGCGACCGAAGCTGACTGTTTATCAAGTGCCCGTCACCAGGTCCTCCAGACCATGGTATGTGTTAGCCCAAATTTACACCCACTCAACCTCCAGTTGAGCTATAACGTCGGGTGGGGTTTGTCAAACCCAGTAGTACTACCCAAAAGTGACTCGCTATTCCAAATATTAACCGGTCCGATGTGTGGGACTTCAAGTTGTTACAAATGCCGCTTAGCCTTTACAAGTGATATATAATTTATAACAAAATCTTTCATATGCGTTTATCTCAGAAAATATGTTTATCGGAGTATGTTATCTCCCCCAAGTGAAAACGTTTGAAAGCAGTTTAAGAGTGGGGTAAAGTGAACTCACTGTTTGCGAAGAATATCCGATCTAGATCACCGAGTGATGCGCGTCGTAGAAAACTCTCTAGCGTTCTAAAACAACAAGGAGATTTTCTAAGTATCGGAACGTTTAACGAGTCTCTAGACTCGGCACATAATACCTATGCACGTAACATGTTTCGTTTGTGTATTGTGTGTGACTCTACAAGTACAATCGTGATACGACATATGAGTGAGCAATTACTTCCGTGTCATGTGTTAATAACCTACTTACTAGCAATAATTCCCGTAAGGGCAATTTGGTCAACAAACAAAGACTAACTAACCAATATTTCCCGCAAGGGTAATTTGGTCAATTCATGGAAATCAACTAGCAACTATTTCCCCGCAAGGGTATTTTGGTCAAAATTACAACAATTATATAGAAACTACCATATTTCATGCATTCCTATACAACTCAGCAGCTAGTTTCGTCATGACAGAATTTCTACTTGAAAGATTGTACTAGTTCACCGATTATAATGTCTCAATTAATTCACCAAAAATTACCACAGAAACATACATGTCTTAGGTTTCCAGAACATATTTTATCTTATTTTTATTCCATATAGATTGCTCACAATGATCAAAACATTACAGCTAACTTATATCAGCCAGATTCATGCACATCAGAATGTTATTTGCAATTCCCGTTAAACGAAAAATCCAATAAATGCAAGACCACTTGGGTTTGGTTCCTAACTCAGTGAGTCAACTTCCAGAAGTGGAACCAACCCAATTGGTCTCGTGGTTCATGAGATATAACATTTACAACATAGCCTAACAGCAGGTCTAACAGCTCAGCTTTGCATCACGTTTTTGTAAAATCATAAAAGTATACTTCCACTTATCCAAAAATTACGAATTTATACTTCATAGAAACTAGACTCAACCTAGTTTACTGCAGTAATCACAATCTCAATCAATTTTCACGTTTACACTTCGTTACAGTCAGTTAAACATCGTATATACATTCTGTCCAGAATCTGTTCACATCAAAACTCAACATAATCACAACCTATGAGCTATCATGCATCCATACAACCCTCTAGATACTATAATTACTATCCATGCATATCAATCCCACATACATACAAGCTTAGGGTTTTATTTACACTCCCAATCAAGGACGCAATAATTAACATGCAATACTATCAAACTAGTTATCAATCTATTATCCAATTAACAAGAATCATAATAATCATATATATACAAGAATCGGCCAAATTAGGGTTTTCCTACAACCCATCAAACATAAAAATTACACAACAAGGAGGTAAGAGGTGATCAAGTATACCTTCCTAGCACCTAGTTCTTGGATCAAGGGCTTGAATTGATGGTGGTTGTGTGTATGGAGGTGGACGGCAGCCGTGGATAGGGAGGAGCAAGGGGGCCGATCGGGTTTTTGGTGATAATAATAATAGCTAGGGTTTAGAGTTTAAGTTATATTTATAAGCAAACAAGTTACATTCTAGTCCCTAAACTTCCAATTGTTGTTTTTCTCTAGAATATTCCATCATACTTGAACAATAAGATAACATGACCATACTATTATCACATAGCACATAATCCTAACACATAATAATCATATAATTAGTGTCTTGACGTTTGTCGTTTATTTGTCAATCGTTTGCGTTAACTCGTTTGCGTTTCGGTGCAAATCCCGAAAGACTACACATGTAGTAAGTGTTAAGCGTCATTTAAACCCTAGTTTAAATGTAATGAAGTGTGCGTTAAAGATTCAACGATCTTAAAGTTTGAATTGACGGAGTTGAGTTAACGAGGTTAACCTGAAATTGACGATTGTCACATTAAACATAGTATCGAACGATTTTAAGCTTAAAGGTCCAAGCTTTATAGTATGTACGGGTTATATATGAACGAAAATGGTTAGGAAACGTTATTGGGCGATGTCGAGCCATAACAAGGGTATTAATAATCGAAAGATGCTTGTTGAGGGTGATGAAAATCATCCCGTCGCTGGATAACTTCGTTGTAAGCAAGTTCGCAGTAGGTAACTTCGCTGTAAGCAAGTTCGCTAGAAGGCAACTTCGCCTAAGGCTAAGTTTGCTTAACACGTAACTTCGCCGCAGCTATGTTCGCTGAACAAGTTCGCCACTTTAAGTTCGCTGTGGTTCAAGTTCGCCTGCTACCAAGTTCGCATACTGTTAACTTCCCTGATGATAAGTTCGCCAAGTTAACTTCGCTGAACGTTAAATTAGCTTAAAATGTTAAGTAAAAGTAATCCTGTAATAGACCAAGAATGAGTAGGTGAAGAAGATAATAACTTAAAATCCTAAGGGAAATGCGTTAAGACAGTTATTGGAAATAAAATTTTTCCAAGCTGACCTGGCAGCGTAACCCCAGCTAGGGGCTCTGCCCCTTGGACCCCGCTAGGGGCTACCGCCCCTAGAACCCCGCTGCCAGGGGCGCTGCCCTCGGACCCCGTTCGTTGTGGGTCATATAAAGATAGAAATACAATATACGAGTAGTAATAGTTAATTGATACGTGTAATTGTTATACGGTTAGTCGTGCACAGCTCAAGAAAGGGATTACCATAAACGGTGAACGTAATCGCATTCAGGTGAGTTTCTAGCCCCACTTTCTTGTTATGTTTTCGGGGCTATGTGCATACTCGATGTGATAGTTAATACACTTACCTTAAATGGTAAGTGTATGCCATGTATGATTTATGTGATAGATATTATGTTATGATTGTGAATGAAAGCTTGTCGATACGTGAACGATCTTCGGATATTGCACATATTGACAAGGGATGTATGTATATGAAAGATGAATGTGTATGATATAAATATATGAACGATATATGAGTATGTAATAATGATTAAAGAAAGTATATGTATGAGTATGTAAAGATAGTATGAACGAAGATGAAGAAAGAGGGATCAGACCCTAATAATATCTGAGATAGAGAAGGCGGGATCAGACCCGTAATAATATCTGAGATAGAGAAGTAAAAAGGGATCAGACCCTATTAATATCTGAGATAGACAAGAAAGGGATCAAACCCTAATAATATCTGAGATAGACAAAGGAAAGAGGGATCAGACCCTAATAATATCTGAGACAGAAAAGGAAGGGATCAGACCCTAATAATATCTGAGATAGAATGGACAGTAAATATATATAAAGGATGAACTTAATAAAGTATGTACGTATGTATGAAAGTACGATATATAAGTAAATTAGTAAAGTAATTATTATGTATCTTCGGATGCATGATTGAAGGTAAGTGAATGTATTGTTTGATGTATGATTAACTAGAACTCACTCAGCGTAGCTGACTTTTAGTATGCACGTAGATGAGTAGGATGAGACAGCTGGTTTAAAGGGAGACACATGGCGGATGAATAAAGAAGCTGGCATCTGAAGATTTAATTTTAACGCTTGAACTAAAAGACATGTTTAAGTTATGTTTAAAGACAAGTTATGAATGTTTGTGACTATTGATGTTTTATGTTATTCCACGTAAAGTTTTTAATTAACTCTTATATAAAGAACTGCGTTTATGAGTAAATCCAACACCAAATGTAGAGCACCGGTAACGGGGCCTTACAGGTCAAAGGCGAAATTTTTTTTGGGCCTTAAGTAAAAGAAACATTTTTTTCTTGGGTTTAAACAATTTAATTTTAAGTGGGTTTACTTACTACTTAGTTATGATTTGAGTCGTGTAAAAAACTTGTGTATAAAATAACATAAAAATATCTCAACTAAGACTCCCACAACCACTTTGTTAGATGTCATATCTCTTTACCACTAGACCAAGCTAGTGGTTGTGAAATTATGTTGAAACATTGATTATACATAATTTTTTTTTTATAAAATACATAAAAAAAAATTCTAAATTTTTTTTTGGGCCTAGCGGGGTGTCGGGCCTGTGGTCGTCGACTACCCGGCCACATCCCTAGGTCGGCCCTGCTCGCCACTTTTACGCATGTGGTTGACATGGGGCATGCATGTGTTCATTCGTTAACTTTAACTGAACAAACGATCGAAAACAAATGAACAAAAAAGTAGCTGTGATAACACCAGTTAAAAGCATGTGGTTGACATATTACAAGAACCTCATTAATTCATTCCAATATATCAATTTTAGTCGTAAATTTGCATGGCTACCGTTTTTATTGTTGCTTAAGAGTTTTCTATATGGTGTAAATGAGTCTAATAGAGTCAAGCCAAACCCGGCAAGGCTCAAGCTTGGTTCATTTTGATTTAGAGAGCTTAAACTCGAGTTCAACACATTTCAAACTCTCTTTTTAAAGCTCGACTCATAAGTCCTTTTCTCAAGCTTGAGTTTTGCCCAGGCTAGTCTTGCTTATAATTTATTAATAAATTATATATAGAGTTTAATTTAAACGTTTAGTGACACAAATTTTTTTTGAATATTATATTAGTTGTGTTATGTTTTTATGTAAATTATTTTGATGATTAATCAATTGTAATATCTTGTTGTGTTGGTTGATGTTAAGTTTATTAATGCTTGGCAATGGTAAAATAAGAAACAAACTACTCAAGTTCAAAACACATATAAAACAACATTTAACATTTCTAGATGTTCATTTTTGTTGCTCCTTTCTATATATTATGGTCAACAATTAAGATCTTGGTTTTGAAGGGAAAAATGTTGCGAGGTTTAACCACAAACCGACATGTGTCACAATTATTTTCTTTTATTAGAATATAGGTAGATAGATATTATTATATTATATGAAAGCAGTTTAAATAACCATAAATATGATTATGATGTAAAAGTTGTTCATTAACATTCCTTTTATGTGTAACAATAAAATTTAATAGAACTTTATGTTGAAACTATAAACACGTGTAATTTATAATGTAGGCTTTTTTTATAAAAAGTTTGGAAAATAGGTTTGCTTTCAATCCTGAATATAGTAGATAGAAGGTGTAATAAAGAATTAAAGAAAACGGTTAGGGCTTCTAGTTTTTAATTTTTGAATGGATGTAAGGGCTTGACGGGTCCTTATTTTGAGTTCCACTTAACTTCATATCTAGATAAGTATATAAGAATAATGAGTTCTAACCGGTTCTATGCACAAATGATGATGTTTCTATGCTATTAATCATCACCAAAAGCTTCAAATTTTGTCATTGTATTATATCATATCCCAACTAACTATGATGCCATTTTGTCATAGTATTGTGTTTGATTAGGTTTAGTCTTTATATATCTTGTTGATTCTTGTTGTTTACTTGCCTTGATCATCAGCCATTGTATTGTATCATCTTAACTAATGCCATTTATATCTATAATATATATAAACGAAAACATAAAAATCCTACGTGTCGCGATGTGGTCGCTCCCCCTTTTTTTGGAGTCACCAGATTTGCTTGATTTTTAAATGGAGACTTCTCATGCATTTGACCCGAATTCATGGGTATGGGTCTTACCAAACCCAGATATTCCTTAAACGGGGTATAACATCTCATTAAATTAAAAATTATTCTCACCAAATTATTTATGTAAAAATCCTATAAAATAGGATATAATAAAAAATAATATCTTATTTATTTTAAAAAAGATATATATATATATATATATATATATATATATTATTTAAATTAAAAAACCAATTTGATACTAAAAAAAATAAACGGGTATTGGGTCTCATCAAACCATAAGTATATTATTAACTTTCATAAATATTATTTATAATTAAAAAACCAATTTCATAGTAAAAAAAAATAAACGGGTATTGGGTCTCATCAAACCATAAGTATATTATTAACTTTCATAAATATTATTTATAATTAAAAAACCAATTTCATAGTAAAAAAAAATAAACGGGTCTTGGGTCTCATCAAAACCATATAGCTTTTAAACCGGGTTATAACATCTCATTATTTGTGAAACAACTTATCATCAAACCATAAGTATATTAATAACTTTCATACAATAAAAAAAATATAAATTAAAAAAATAAATAAATATTAGAACAAACAATATAAAACAACCCCCGTAATACGGGGGATAAAAACTAGTATATATAATATATATATATTTTGAAAAAAAAAATCTATATATTTTGCAAATGAATCAGACCGGGTATGATGATGAAAGGCCATATGACAGATTACGTATCACGTAATCAGTCATATATCTTGCAAATGAATCAGAGCGGGTATGATGAAGAAGCCATATGAGTGATTACGTGCACTACATTAAGCTAACTTAACAAGGCCAAAACAAAATAATATGAATATATAAGTCAAGACGTGAATTTCAAAATTCAAAAGAGTAAATCAAGAAATAATAATAATAATAATAATAATAATATGATTCTCGATCGTAACCAAATTTAGTTTAGTAAAATCAAGAATAAGAGGGCAAGTAAATCAAGAACTAATTAATATTGTGACGGTAACAATAGATACATGATTTTTGATAGGTTAGTTTAGCAAGTAAAATAACGAATAAAAAGAGGGCAACTAAATCAAGAATTATATATGAGAAACAATCTATAATATATATAAACGAAAACCTAAAAATCCTATGTGTCGCGATGTGGTCGCTCCCTTCTTTTTTGAAATCACCAGATTTGCTTTATTTTCAAATGGAGGCCATTTGACCCGGTTTTAACCCGTTTAAGGTTGAAATTTCACTAATCATGGGATACACTTAAATGAGTCGGGTCATAACACCTCCTTTCTCCTTTCTCTGTTCTCTCTGGTACCGATTCCTCCCTCTCAGCCACCCTCTTTTCCACTGCTTTCTTAATCGAAGCCTCCCCCAAATTCACAAAACCCTAGACCTCAATTTCGGCCAAAAGTACTACTCTCATCAATTTGGTGATAATCGAAACTATGATACGGATCCAGATTGCTCGATTTTTGAATGGTGAACTCTCTAATTTCTACTCTCTCTCTCCCTCTGTCAAACCCCAATTTTGTGAAGTTAATTGTTTATATGTTGGTGAATTGTCATTATTATGATTTTAGGTTTAACTTATCTCAGATCTTATATGTGTGATGTTATTTATTAATTTATTAATATTCATTTATAATTTTTTTCATATATGCATTTTAAGTATTAATTTTTGGCGTGCAGGTCAACAAGAGCAATAGAAGCATGATGCTCGAGGTTGATACCCCGGATGCATCTTTAGCTTCCGGAGACAAGTTCCTTACTAGATCGGTCCTCAGGAAAGTTGGTCATATTCAGAAACGTGATGATGTCGTGTCCATGGATCGCGCCCCTGATGCCACTGCAACCCATCGGTATGTTGGTTTTTTGTTATCATCCGTTGTCATGTTTCGTTGGTGTTAAGAATATGTATTTGTTACGTACACTGCTAGAAAACTGTCTTTCACCGGTGAGAAAATCGTCAACTGGTGTGTCGTGTCAACAATCATTTACGGATATGTCAAAATTCATAAAGAAAGTAGTTTATGTAAAAGGCGTTGTTAGGTCGATGGTCATGAGCAATCACGGTCAAACACTAAAGAAAATTAAAAAAAAAACAGATTTTATAAAACTCATCTTTCTGGTTTTTTGTGATTGTGGACGGATTTTAAAGATTAGATCGATATAAGATTTTGTCTTAGGCATTGTAGATAAGCTAGACACTGTTAGTGATTCGTTGCACGTTATAAGTAATTACACTCGATGGACAGACTTAAATTTCTGATGAGAGTGTATTCACTGTTATGTTGGATGTTAATAAGTCATGCAGCAATATAACTGATACAGATTCAGAAAGTTATGCCTTTTTACATGGTATTGATATGTAAGGTTATATTTAATTCATAAAAAGAAATTAAATATGTTATCTTAGATACATTGTTACATAATAGAATGCTGATAATGCTAAGTAGTTTTATCAATCTTTTACATGCACTTTCTTTTCCATTCCTCCAAAACAGTGGAATCAATGGAAGCAATTTCCTCAGTTTCTTATGTATTTTAGTCTAGGTCAAGGGTGTAATTTGTTGCTGTTAGGTTTCAGGGGGTGTTTTTAGGATGGGTCAGGTCGAACACTGTCAAAACTCCAAAGTGCATTCATTATTTACCGGAATCCATTATTTACCGGAACCGATTAAGTCACATTTTTAAAAATATTATTATATCTAAGGAATCCATTATTTACCGGAATTGATATGAATCAACATTACGACTCAGAAGGTATGTATTATCTGTTTGTTCAGTTTATTGGTTATATTCTGACATTAAACAATGAATCTGAAACAAGCCCTTATCTTGAATCCATTAGTCGTTTGTGATTCCAAAAATAGGGACAATTGAAAACGGTGATCATAACGACCACACTCACCGCCTTCGAATTATGAAGACAATTTGAATCTGTTCATCGACAATTGGTAACGCTTCCGAAAATTTAGGCATCAGTGATGGTATTTAAATATGATTTAAATTGTTCAGTTGTCGGTTAATATGATTAAGTGTTTGCCCCTATCACATAGATTTCAAATCAACATGCTGTCATGTTATGAACAATGCATGCGTTTTTTTAGCATTGTTGGAGCTGTAGAGGGGTCAGAGTGGGCAAGGTGAAAGATGGTCAAACGGGCTTTATGGAAAAACATGGCCAAACGAGCCATATGCGAAAGATTTAAGATTGTCAAACGGGATAATTGGTTGGCAAATAGACCCTTTGGCCATTCAGCTGTGCAGGTTTATCTACTAGGAGCGGAGGTAACATATTACTAATGAATCCTAAATAATAATCATGTTACATGTAATGATGAATTTTGAAACAGAACTGTGAAGATGGCCTGAGATTCTTGGAGGCCCGCTGTATGACTTCAAGATTTTTATCCTCTTTTCGCTTAGCGCTATCTTAACTGGAACCATAACTAAACACTTCGGTCATTGAAAAACCATTACCGATTGATTTCGGTTAATTTTGATTCGATTATTCGCGTATTGCATGTTAGTTCACTTCGGCCGGTTAACCGCTAAACCTAAACTTTTGACATAAGATAATGTTTTGACTAGGGTCAGTTCAGTTTCCAAACCAATAAACTTAGGTGTAAACTAACTTGGTTTAAGGATCACAAATTTTTATGCATTGTATGTATGTATTGTTTTTAACTTCTAATTTGTTCAATTTTTGTAATGCAGATCAAAACAAGAAGTTTAATTCAGATGCTAACAACAAGGTACTTTATTATATTTGATAACATTTTTTGTGCATATTTTGTACTACAAACTCTAATGCAAGTATTTGTGTTGTATTATTGCACGAATTTATGCTGGTAAGTGGTAATTCACCATTCATAATGTTTGTCACACACATATATTTTTAATACAGGTTTTATAAGCATACAAGGCTAAAGTTTTCTTGCAAAACAAGAGGACAAATTTCTGGATTACCATTAAATCTACGCCAAGCATAGCATATATCTGTCATATAATGACGCTTTTATAATGGGAAAATATAAACATAGCAATTGAGACGGTGAGTTAGTTTCTGAGGAGAATACGTTAAACGGGAATCAAGAACGGGTATTGATCACTTATCGGATTAAAGATGCGGTCATGAAGATTACGTGTGCGGGTGTGGTGGTTGGATTGTCAACTTTGAGTGGATTGAAATTTGTACCGTTCAGAAAAAGGCCCTCGTAAAGAAGTTAGTTCGGGTTTTGCTTCAGATGTCATCAAATCATCAATGTAGGTAGATCTAATATGACATGTAATAGTGTAATCTAAACATATATGATTAATAGCTTTTAATAAATTTGTGCTATTTTTTTCTTTTTGGTGGATATATAAAATTTAACTTACAAAAGTAGAGTCGGCAAGATAGGCGGGTTGCGGTTGGCTTAACGGGTTGAAATAGGTTCAAGTTAAATATTTCATTTTTAGTACGGGCCGGTAGCCTGTAAACCAACCTAGCGAACAAGATCAGAGCATGTTCGTGTTCGTTCGCTTAGTTTTACCTGAACAAATAACCGAACATGAATGATTAAACAAACATACTTTTTTGTTCGTCTTCGTGTATATTCGTTTATTAACAGTGTGAGCGAATTGTTCATAAATTTAAATGGACAAACATAAATGAACGAACATAAATGATCACAAACCATTTAAAAATAAATGTGAACAATAATTTGTTGGACATAAAAAGCTACTAAAAATAGACTAGGTTGTAATGGGCCTAAAAAATTTAAATGAATTTATTAACAAAACGTAAACAAACATTTAAAACAAGCGTAAACTAGCGAACATAAATGAATGTACGAACGATTATAAACGATTTAGATCATAAAGGAACGAGAACTAAAGTTCACTAACATAAATGAACAAAGTTTATATAAAAAAAACACACATGCGGATAGATAGATGCAACAATTATTCAAACAGGGTTGTGTGTTTAGTTTTTTAAATTGACCTTTGGCTCCAATTCCAAATTTCCAATGGTAGTATCTCCACCTAAAATAAGAACCAAAATCTCATAAACCACTATATGCCGCTATTAAATTCATTTTATTCAGGATTTTGATGGTGGTATGGTGAAGGTGAATAGAATTTATGCTCAAAAATTTCAAAATGCATTAAGTATGCAGTTCGATTGTTAATATGTAGCCCAATAGAGTTCATGTTTTCTATTCAGGAGTTGTTTTAAGGTCTTACTCATATTGTATGCATTTTGTCAACTATTAATATGAGCGTTCAATTAAATGCTGCAAAGAAGTGTAATCGGTACATGTTATTTGGATGTCAAACCGATGCTAATGATAATAATCATTTTCTTACCCTGGTAACTTTTGATTTCTTCATGTTTGGCTATCATCATTATTTGGCTGCAAATTTATTCTACAGTCATTATTAATTTGATGATCGGTCATTTGGTTTTTCTTTGTTTAGGTATTATGGCATAATGGAGTTGCTCATATTCTTAAAAGGTCAACTCTTTTGTAGAGAATGTTCAAGAAAAAATGAAGTAAAACAATCTGGGATCGGTTGCCTTAAAACATCAGGTTTATACATTTGTAGCTATCTCATCAAGAGAATATTTATCAAGATTAATACGCAAGTGTTTAAAAGGAAAGAATGAAAAGAAGTTAAATGAAGAATATGGATTTTATAATTGTTGTTGCTTATCATAAGGACCTGTCAAAATTAATCTTTAAAATAAGAAGCAAAAAATGAGAAGTTTCATGAAAAGTGTTTGAAAAGAGAAAAATAATATTGTCCTAGCAACTACAACGTCAGCCATTCACTACTACAACATAAATCATTCAGTGGCGAAGCTTGGACATACATTTTGAGGGGGCCGAACTCAATATGTATAAAAAATTCATAAACTAGAGGGGCCGGACTCAAAATTTCAGTCGTAAAAGGGTAAATTTACACTATGTATAAAAATTTTCGACCGTAAAAAGATAAATTTACACTATCGAGCGAAAAACGGAGGGGGCCGGGGCCACACCTGGCCCCAACTAAGCTACGTCCCTGAAACCATTCACTGATATGTATGCATAGCAAGTAGAGAATGACAAGGTGCAACATTTGTTTCATCAATGAGTGTGATATGCAACCAACTGTTACTATGTACTTGCTCACCAAGCATCCGCTTTACATTATTCTTACTTTAGCAACAACTCGGTTTTCCATCGTATATTAATGACATGATGGAAACTTAGGTTTAAATTTGGCGCTTTTTATTATATATTGAATTTTAGCTTTAGAAATTGTATATGAACGTGGTCTACCAAATTAAATCAAAAGGATCATCAAAAAACTATACTTAAACTCCAACCCAACAACAAACACGTACAAAAATTATGAAAACCCGCAATTTGAACTTAATAAAATAATTATAATTCTAGACAAAATGAAATGAAACCACACAAGACTAAAAAAAGCAACAAACATTAAACATGTTAAAAGTATTACATACTATATAATTTTTAGATTATAACAATGCCCATACAAACATAGAAGAACTAATTAAAGGATCTCAACTTCAACTATAAACATAACATAATTTAATTATTGATTCATGTAACCTTTTATTTTAATATCTAAACCCATCGTACAAAAATATTATATATTCATAATAATATATAAAGACAAATAAAAGTAACCCGCGTGACACGCGGGCTAAAAGCTAGTAATATATATATATCGATAGGAATGGTTAATTAATATACAAAACGTATAATAATAATAATAATAATAATAATAATAATAATAATAATAATAAAATTTATAAAAAAGGAAATATAAATAATAATTTTATAAGTAAGGCATGGATTTTGAAATCAATTTAGGTAAACGGACCTATGGGGGGCTATATAATAAGTAAGCCTTGAGATTAAGAAAGAAAAGAAAACAATATTATATTGAGTGCTTAATTAGTAGTTTCAGAATATGAGAAGGCTTCAAGGTTTAGTTTCAATGTTACGGTGCAAATTCAAGCGCCACGTCGAAGAAGTTGTTATTGAAAACAAATCAACAGCAGAGGCGTCGATCCTCCATTGTGGAATCTGCAGTCGGAGATTGTGCGGCAGATCTACAAGGTGAGTGGCTACATATATTATCTATCTAATCTATGATTTTGGTTTGTAATGATCAAATCTTTTTTACTAATACATTATTATTATTATTATTATTATTATTATTATTATTATTATTATTATATGTAGTGTGACAATGGGCACGAGTCATGATGCACGATTGCTATATCAAGTGCAATGAAAGCGACACCCGGGGTCTACAGAAAACACGAGGAGGGCACATCAACAAAAGGTTGTCTAATCCTTCCGCCCGACATTGATAAGTTCCTCGTTCAAGTACGCATGGACGAGCTGCTGTAGAGTGATCAAACTTTATCTACCTACTTATATTATTAGTTATTACTGCCCGCCTATTGGTAATATTCTAGGTTCAAAAAATATATTGTTATCTTTTTAATTACTTAATGAAACCTTACCGATTCTATTTTGCTACCACATGTATCAACCATATATATATGTATTCGGACTAGTTTTTTACCCGTCTGGTTTGTTTAATGTCATAATGTTGTATCTTTCTTTGCATTTTCAATTCCAATTGCTATAATTATAAATACATATTTATCAGACATCCAACCAAAATTTTATAAATATAAACTGAAATTTATTAATACAGATTGAGTTGAACAATATTCAAACATGAATGAAGAAACACTAAGTGAACCCTGGACAGATTATAGATAATCTGGGGGTTAAGTAATGTTTCCCACGGATGAGATCTGACTGAGAAGGCTGTTCTTCAGGAAACCTGCAAAACAAACACCGTAAGCTCGTCACTGAGAAGGGGGGGTTCCTCCTTGTGACCACCCTCCGGCGTGAGAATCAAACTAGATTGCTCTGAATATAAGTGTATATTAAGAGATTGCTAGATAACTGGATAGCAGATGATCTTACCATTCCAAGATGTTGGAGTATTTATAGCCGAAGGTAGGTTAGAAGGTATAACCGGCTGAATAGTATTCCTGTTCTACCAACAGTGGACTATGCACAGGCCATACTGGTTGGTGGATAGGTTACGGCCAACAGTAACTATGTCGGCTGCACTATTCCTCCAACTGTAGATTATGCACGTCCTACCTACTGTGGATTATACGCAGGCCATGCTGGTTGGTGAATAGGTTACGGCCCACAGTAACACTATTTCACCAACTGTAGGCTGCGCATGCCCTGCAGTAAGGGTTGGTGAGTAGGCAGCTGCTAATAGTGACAAACAGTACTAGAGGGTACTCCTCCTCGTACTGTTGTCGGTGAGCTGTCACCCTGTGATTGGCTCATGGGCTGTTCTGGTCAGATTGTCTGTCCTATCCATACCTTGGTAGGTATAGTACAGAAGATCTTTCAGAATCATACGGACTGGCTCATTTTGGCGGGATTGTTCCCGTCTTGCTCATTCCTTCATGTGACTACTGAAGTATCTATTGTCTTGTGCGTGTAGCCCTGCTGTCTGCGGGTAGCCTTCCCTGATGGCTTGTATCCGCAACTGCGGGAACAGGCGGGGTACTTCACCATTGGGAGGCTTTCCCTGCGTGTACAGCTTGCGTACTGCGCGTAAGGTTCTCTGAGCATGGTGGGTCCTGCGGAAGCAGATGGCCTTTGCGCAGACGTCCCTGTTCAAGGTGAGTCTTGCGGGACCAACTGGGCTCTGCTGGGACCTACCTCTTCAAGTCCCCCCAGTCCAATGTTCTTCTCATGAATGTTTAATAAAGTGAGGTGAACTTTTGGACTTTGAGCAAGGGGTTTTGAAAAGGCTTTTTAGTTTTAAGGTTCTCCGTGGGGATTCTTCCCGCGGGTTTCCTAGTGTCACTTGCAAAAATTCCTGATTTTTTTGCTTGATCTTTGGGTATGATGCGGGTAGGTATGTAACCTTCTCGCAAGGCAGGAGCGTTGAGTCTCACTTGTATATAGTCTCCATGAGGTTCTGGTGGTTTTCAACATAGTGATCAATTATGCTAAGACCACCAATTCCATTACGGAGTTTCAAACAATATAATTCTCGACGTTCCCGTTATGCGGGGATGTTATTCCTCTATCCGCAAGCATTGCCTAGAAGATCCTTCTTGGTTTCAATTCTCTGCGGGTGCTAGGTATGTGAAGGGTTTTGCCTTAACACTGTACCCGCACCTGTCTTATAGTTACTTGGTTGCCAAGGTATTCTTGGCTTCAATTCCCTGCGGGTGCTAGGTATGTGAAGGGTTTTGCCTTAACACTGTACCCGCACCCGGCTTATGGTTACTTGTTTGCCAAGGTAAGGGGTGTTTTCCCGCTTACTTTTGAATCTTTTTTGAATTTTGAATTTCAAAATTCGAAGAGTTGGTAGAAAGATAGGAACAGTCCAAACGTCTGAAACGTCGTGCGACGGTTTCTTCTGACTGTGTCAGGACGTGCAGGAAGTTATGGTGACGTGACATTATATGGTCATTCCAGTCTCTTTTTCAGGCGCGTGGGCGCGATTTTTCGGGCGCGTGGCAGCGAAATTGCTGGCACACGTCCTGTCAACAGCTGTTGCCAGCCTGCTTTATGCCACGTGTCATAGTTTCATTGCACCTTCGATTTCTCTCTCCTCCGCATTAAATTCATCGCATTAATTGCGATTAGTATATAAAGGGGGAGAGGGCTGTTTGCAATCCACACTTTCACCCTTCTCTTCTTCTTCTTTAGCGATTTCCGGCAAATACTCCCCTTTTCAGGCTAGCATTTTCCCGAAATCGCTTTCTTTTTTCTGCACAATGTCTTCTCGTGATCTTGAGTCTTCGGCCGATGACAAGAGTACTGCTGGTGAGTGCCAGTGTGCTCTGCCCGGCGATCAGTACCGGTATGTTGTTAGGAAGTTCATGCTCGATCCTCTCGAGCCTGAGTTTCCTGAACCCCATCAGACCGTGTACGATGCCCCCAGTGGCAAGATCGGGGTATATGCTGCATTCTTTGTTTATGGGAACCTTAGGTTCCCATTGACAAAGTTTGTTTACCGTGTCCTCGAAAGGCACGGTGTTCATCTGACCGAGCTGCACCCAATGGCGATCGCGAAGATTCGCCACTTCGAGTGGGTGTGCCGGATATTGGGTGTTGAGCCCTACGTGGACCGCCTGATGACCTTCTATACTTGGAGGTGCATCCAGGGGTGGTACACCCTGACAACCCGAATCAAGGGTTTGAAGATTTGCGCGACAGAGCGCAGTCTCCGATCGTGGAAGCGGGAGTTCTTCTACATTTCTGCTCGCGCCGTCCCCATTGCCATGAAGTTTAAAAATGGCCAAGCCATTCCGAGCCACCACGCCACAAACTACCAGGAGGCGGAATGGTTTGCAAAGATATCCCTGGTCCAATCTCCGGTTTTCCGGTTTCCGGAGTCCGGGATGGTGATGTTGGGGATGAGCCGAGTGTGGAAAGAGGCTGACGCGCAAAAGGTTCCAATCGTCCTCGAATACGGTTCGAACTCTATCCCTTACGGTATGCTCCGTTTCTCTTTGCTTATACGAGTTTATCTTCTAACTGTTTATTTTCTTTCAGAGGGGAACAACTTGGAGTCGCTCCTGTACCCGCGGGAAGCTGACGGTCCCGCGCGGATGGGTACTCGTGCTCTAGACGAGAACGAGTTGCCCATCCTGGAACAAATGGCGGACCGGTTTGTGGAGGTCTATCCGCCGGGCCAAGAGATCCTGAGCCACCGGCGGCCAGGTAAGGCGATATTCTATCCTCAACCCCTCAATGCTGTACCCGCTGCTGGAATTCCTTACATCCTGTCTTCTTCTGAGGAATCCGCAGATGGTCCTCCGCTAGTGCGGAAGAGGAAGGCTGCCGGCGGGAAAGGGAAGGAGAAGGTGGCCTCCACAGCCGATCCGGTGCTTCTATCTGACACCGAGTCAGATAATGAAGAGGTGGCGGGGAACCCCGGTGGTGAGAAGACCACTGCTCCGGAGGCTACGACTGTTACCTCCGGAGAACCGACGACGACGGTGACCGGCATCAAGAGACCGGCTCCATCGGGTTCATCCCCGCCCGTCCGTACGTTCAGGCTCAAGAAAACCCGTAAGTATAAACATTTTTTTTGTAGATTTATCATACTTCATAAATTTATTAACACTTGTCTTCTTTCTGCAGGCGTGGATGTTGACGCATTCCAGGGTGGAGCGCAGGGGAGTACCTCTCCGCCAATGACGGTAGGCTCGGTCAGCCTACCTGAGGCGTCGACCCAGGCACCTTCGCCTGCTTCCGCTGGTCCAGTTGCTCAATCCTTTGAGCCAACTGTTCCAGCCGAGATGACGTCACCGTCGGCGGTGAGTGCAATTTTTACAGCATCGTTCACCGAGCCGGCGGTTACTGTTGCTGCTGACTCTTCGGCGGCGTCCGCGGCGGACACCATGCCTCCGCCATCGACTGCGGCGGAAACCATGTCGCCTCCGCCATCGACTGCGGCGGAAACCATACCGCCTCCGCCATCGGCCTCGACGGCTGGACCTTCAGGTACGCGCGGGGCTTCTCGCCGATCTTTGTTACCTTCCCATCTGCCTGACCTTTTGGATGGATTTCCCTTAGGTTCAGGTGATGGGTTCGGTGGCTATCGGCCTGTGATCGACCCTACAGGTGCGTAGGGTTCTTTTGTCCTTTATGTAATTTTTATCATCTTTTCCTAACTGCTTTGTTTCTTTTGCAGTGTCGGATTCCAATGAAGTGTATGTTCCCAGATGGAACATACGCCGAGGAACAATCCTTCGCACACCTGTGGAGTGCGTGGACTGGGCTCGCCACGCTGCTCCCCATGGTGCGTTGGGGGAAGCCATGGTTAGCTACCAGGAGGGTAGGCTAACCAACGAGCTTCGGGTTCTCCTGGCCCGGATGCAGCCACGCGTCGAGCTGCTTTGTCTTGAAAACGACAAGTTGAAAGCAGCTCGCGTTAAAGAAGTATCTCAGGCGCGTGCTCTCCGGGAGGAGAACCAAAAACTGACCGCAGTATCTGCGGAGAAGGAGAAGGCCTTCAAGGCCCTCGAGGTTGAGGTTCAAGCGCGACTCGAGGCCCGCTCCAAGGCTGCCCAAGCTGTTAACGAACAGCTTCGGCTAGCTAAGGAGACTGCGAGGAACGCGACCGAGAGGGCCACCAAGGCTGAAGCTGTTGCTGAGCCTCTCCGCCTGGAGAATGAAGAACTTAAAGCTAAGTTAGAGGCTCTTCAACAGGCTCATGATGCCTTGGCTATGGAGGATGCGAAGAAGCTTCAAGAGATCCTGGACCAGAGGGGTGTGCTTGCGCATACCGAACGGAAGCTTAAGGGCGTTGAAGAGGCCGCTGCAAAGGATGTGCTTCTCGCCAATCTTAATAAGAACAAAGCTGAACGCGCCTGCACCCAAGCTCTGGCTGCCAAGGAATGGCTTCTTCGAGAAGCGTTGCCTCAGGTATTTTAGCTTTATGTCGTCACGCTTTCCTTTGTAGAATAGTTCTTTTACTTGTACATTTTTTGTAGGTTGTGCATCGGGTCTTTTCAGAGACATCTTACGATGATGCTATGAGCGCAGCCCTCAACGCTTCTCATGAGGATGGGGAACGGACCGGCTTCCTGCTTGGTCTAGGGTTTGCTGAGAAAGGCGTCCCGCCTTCCAACTTCCCTTTGTATAACGCGGATACCGAAACTATTTATGACCAAGCAGTGAACCAGTATGCTGCCTTCCCGCATCCGGTGGTGGAGAAGGTAAATGAAATTGCTGCTGCTGATGATGGGCTTGCTGTCCTTAGAGCTTTCCTTGAACCGTCACCCTCTGCTGATGGTGCGGGTCCAAGTGGGAGTGGTCCTGAAGCATGATCCAAAAGATCCCTTTCCGCCACTAGCGTAGATATTTGCTCTTGTACTTCTTTTGTATGCGGGTATATACCCAGCAATGTTTGTAATATTCAAGTTGATGAAATAAAGAATGTGTCCTTTTCTTTGTTTATTTTACGCATGTTTACACTTAGCAATTTATTTAGTACTTAGATAAGTTAACTTTTTGACATGGTAAATTATAAGTTTATTTTTGCTTCCTCTTTCATGATTGTGCGGGTGGGACCGTCACTTGCACTTAGTAGGATGGCTAAACTTACATTTATCCTGCGTGGAAGTTTTCCTTATCTTTTCCTTGAAATTTTCTAAGTGTTCAGAATAAGTTAACCTTTGAACGTGGTAGATGATAGGTTGAAGTTTTGCTTCCTTGTTTGTGATTGTGCGGGTAAGACCGTCACTTGCACTTACAAGGATGGCTAAACTTTACTTACATCTGACCTGCGTGTAGGTTTTCCTTAGAACTTTTTAACATTTTTAGCGTTGTGTTTATGCGGGTTTTGCCGCCTTCCACACGCAATTACTTACTTCTTCACGCATTGGTGCGGTGAATACCGGCACATGGGAAGTTCATAAGTTAAAGGTTAGGCTATCAACACATTGTGTAAGGAGAATCATTTCCATTAGAAGTGGCTCTAGGCCTTTTCTTTACAAGTTTGGAATTGATCTACATATAACATTTGCGTAATTGAGCTCCATTCCATGTTCTTGGGATAGGAGTGCCATCGAGCCTTTCAAGCCGGTATGCGCCTTTTCCCAGGACTTCTTTGATAATGTATGGCCCTTCCCAGACTGGGGCCAGCTTTCCTGGGCGCTCTTGGTTTGAAGCCTCGTTGTTACGCAGTATGTAGTCTCCTTCATTGAAGTTGCAGAGTTTTACCCGCGTGTTGTAGTACTTTTGCATTTGTCGTTTGTAATTTTCTTCACGCACTGCGGCTAAGTCTCTGCGTTCCTCGGTTAGCATAAGGTCTAACCGTCTTTCCGCATCATTGTCCTCTGGCTGGATCAAGACCCTTGGTGAGGGTAAACCAATTTCGACTGGGATCATGGCTTCAGTGCCATAAGTGAGACTGAACGGGGTTTCCCCCGTACTGGCCTTTTTCAGCGTTCTGTTTGCCCAAAGGACGTGCGGGAGCTCGTCCACCCAGCCGGATCTGTGTTTCAAGAGTCTTTTCTTTATGCCATCGACGATGCTCTTGTTTGCTCTTTCCACCTCACCATTACCTTGCGGGTGTGCCACTGAGGTAAAGGTGTGGGTGATTTGAAGTTCTTTCAGCCACTGCTGTAGCTTCTTGTCAGCAAAGTTGGTGCCGTTATCGCTCACCAGATTCTGTGGAAGTCCAAAACGACAGATAATAAATTCCCAAATAAATTTTTTAATATGTTTTGCGGTTGTTTGGGCTAAAGGTTTTGCTTCTATCCACTTGGTGAAGTAATCGATGGCTACCACTAGGAACTGAACATTTCCTGCTGCTGTGGGAAATGGACCTGTCACATCGATGGCCCACTTCTGAAATGGCCACGAAGAAGTGACTGGAACAAGTTCGTTCTTCGGGCGATGCGTGTTAGGTGCGTAAAGCTGGCAAGACCTGCATTTTCTAGTGTATGCCAGTGCATCCATATGCATCCCCGGCCAAAAGTATCCCGCATTGTTCAGCTTAGCCACAACAGCGCGGGGACCTGCGTGAACTCCACAGATGCCCTCGTGTACTTCCCTTAAGAGGTAGTCAGCATCTTGGTTGTCCACGCATCTTAAAAGTGGGCCAAGAAAGTTACGTCTGTAAAGGTTGTCATTGATGAGTTGATAATTTAGTGCTTTACAGCGTAGTTTTCTTGCCTGTGTTTTTGATTCTGGTAGTGTTCCTGCTGCAAGGTAATTTATTATTGGTGTCATCCATGTTTCTGTACCGGTTTGGATGACACAAATTTCCTTGTGCGGGACTGATGGTGCTTCGAGGAGTTCAATGCGGATGTCCTTTCCCAAGTGGGTGAAGGCCAGTGATGCAAGCTTGCTTAACGCATCCGCAGATTTGTTTTCGCTGCGCTTAACGTGTATGACTTTACAATCATTAAAATCACGCATAAGGGTTTTTGCCTGGGCGAGGTACAGGGCCATTATGTCGTTCACAGCCGTGTACGTCCCATTTATTTGGTTGGCCACCAGCATGGAATCCACGTGGGCTTCCAAGTTTTTCACTCCCATTTTACGCGCAATTCTCAATCCGGCCAAGAATGCTTCGTATTCGGCTTCGTTATTCGTACTTGGGAAATCCAACCGAATAGCGTAAGTATATTCTTGGCCCGCTGGGTTGGTTAATTTTAACCCTGCGCCTGAACCCTCGTTGTTGGCTGCTCCATCAGTATAGAGTTGCCAGATATCGTTGATGTCCTGTGCTGGGGAGGGTTGAGCCTCCTCCTGGCACTCTTTCTCCCGCGTAGCGGGGACTTCTGCAATAAAATCGGCCAGGACCTGGCCTTTTATGGCTGGTCTTGGCTTGTACTTAATTGCATATTCTCCCAATTCAATTGCCCATTTGGCTAGACGTCCCGATAATTCGGGTTTGCCTAGAACGTTTGAGAGTTTGAAGTTGGTGAGAATGGTGATTGGGTGGCCCTGGAAATATCGTCTTAACCTGCGTGAAGCGTGTATAAGTGCTAAGACTAATTTTTCGAGGGTAGAGTACCGGGTTTCTACGTCTGTTAGTACACGGCTAACATAATAGATTGGCATCTGGATGCCTTTTCGTTCTGTTAGCAGTACTGCCCCGGTTGCTCTATCTGTTGCGGAAAGGTATAGGATTAACTCCTCTCCCGCTTGTGGTGCTGTAAGTGTTGGGAGTTCGATCAGGCGTGACCGAATCTCCTGAAAAGCTGCTTCCGCTTCTGGTGTCCAGCGGAAGTGCGTTTTCTTTAAGCAGTTTCTTAATGTTGACACGAAAGGAAACGACTTATCTGCATGGTTTGCCAAAAAGTGATTAAGTGCGACTAGTCGTCCATTCAGTGTCTGAGCCTGTTTGATGGTGGTAGGTGATTCCATTTTAACAATGGCTTCGACCTTTTCAGGGTTCGCTCTGAAGCCATCTTTAGTAACAATGACTCCCAAGAACTTCCCTTCTTCCATCCCAAATGAACACTTGCTCGGGTTGAGCTTCATGTTTATCTTTCTGAGCGCGTTGAAAGTTTCTTCAATGTCTTTCAACATCGCTTCTGGCTCGGGGCTTTTGATGACCAAATCATCCATATAGACTTCCAAGTTTCTCCCGATTTGGGCATGAAACTCTTTGTCCATCAGGCGTTGGTACGTGGACCCTGCATTCTTAAGTCCGAAGGGCATCATTTTATAACAAAATGTACCATCGGGCGTCCGAAACGCGGTTTTGTCCTGGTCATCTAAGGCCATGTGGATTTGATGGTACCCCTTATACGCATCCAAGAAGCATTTAAGGCGAAATGGTGCCAACGAATCCACCTTAAGATCAATTTCTGGTAACGGATAACAATCTTTGGGGCATGCTTTGTTCAAATCTTTGAAATCTATGCACATGCGCCATTGTTTGTCATTCTTCGGTACCATTACGGGATTTGCAACCCATGTTTGATATCTACTAACGCGTATGATGCCTGCGTCAAGGAGTTCCTTGACTTGGGTTCTACACGCGTTAGTTTGTTCAGGCCCCATTACTCTGCGCTTTTGTACGACTGGCGTAACTGCCGGATCGCACTTGAGCTTATGCTCCGCCTTACTTCGGGGTACACCAGTCATGTCAGCTGGTGTCCACGCAAAGATGTCAGCGTTTTTCTGCAGTAGGCGTTTGAGTAAGGTGCGGGTGGGATCAACAATTGTTGGTCCAATGGTAACGGCCTGGTCGGGGTATTTGCCATTGAAGGCCCATTTTTCCGGTTCGGTGATGGTTGGTTTAGCCATCTTTGATTGGGGTTTAGATGAGACAGATGCGATGCATACCTGGGGAATGCCAGTGATCATCGCCACACCCTCAGCTGTTGGCCATCCCATCATGCCGTGGACTGAAGATACCACGGCGTTGAATCTTGCCATCCCGTCTCTCCCGAAGAGGATGTCGTACGTGTGGTGTGGCTTCCTCATCACGACAAAGTCCACATCCTCTGTGCGGGAGTGTTTTCCATCTGTAAGAGTGACGGGGAAAGATAGGATACCCAGGGGGGTTTCTGTACTGCCGTCAAACCCTTCCATTGAAGCGTAGACCGTTTCCAGGCGTTCTTTGTCTTCATCATCCAGCTTGTCAAAGAACTGCCTGTACATCACCGTCGACGAAGCGCCGTTGTCAACAAGAGTGCGGGAAGTGATGCAATGCCCCAGCTGGCTTTTGATGACGATGGGGCCTTCTTTGCTGGGGCCTCCTGGCACTCGCGGGAAGCGCACCTCGGCTTCCTTCCACGCGCATGGTTCTGTCGCTCGTCTTTTTCTTCCTCCGACCTTGCCATGAACCATGTTGATGCTGATGTCGACGGGCTTTCGTCCGTTACCTCTGTACCGGTTGTCACTCCTTCCTCCCTTCCTGATTGATGCCACGAGATGTGCAAGTCTTCCATCCTTGACAAATGCTTCAACGATGTCTTTCAAGGATGTGCACTCTTCAGTACCATGACCCTTTGTCCCGTGGAAATCACAGGACTTGCTTTGATCCGCATTAGGTTTCTGCCGGATCAATGGGGCTTTTGGCCATGGCAATTTTTCCGTGGCAAATATCTCCGTGACGCTCTTGGTGAGTGGCGTCCACCGGTTTTTTCGGTTTGAAGGGTGTGTGTTGTCCCTTCCGCCAACAAGAGGGCGAGAGCTGGATGAGGTGTCAAAGTTTACCCTTGACTGCCAAATACCTAGCCGCCTCTTTTTGTTCTGCCGGGCGATCCTAACGTTGTTCTCCCTTGTCCTCTGCGTGTAGAGGTGTGTACTCTGGGGAAGATCCCTTCCCAGTTGCTTTTCCGTCTCGGCAAAGCGCTTTGCCGCTGTCATGATGGCATCCCAAGTTGATGGCATGCCATCCTTACCCGTCAATGTGCGGATAAGTTCTGGGTATTCGGCGCCTTGGATGAAGGCGGCGCGAACCAGATCCTCACTTATGTTGCCGAGACTTAGCTTTTTGGAGTTGAAGCGGGTGATGAAGTCTAGTAAAGATTCATCCTCCTCTCTCACGCAGTTGAGGATCGTCCACTGCTCTTCAGTGTACTTCCTCTGTTGGCTAAAGTGCTGGCTGAACTTGTTCTGAAAGTCCGCCCAGTCATATATGTGGTGGATCGGTAAACGATCGAACCATGCCCTGGCCGCTCCGACCAGAGTCATCTGGAACATGTAGCACCACGTGGGTTCCGTCCAGTTGCTGACGGTAGCCCCCGCAATGAACCTGTTCAAATGGTCGTCTGGGTCGGATAGACCATCATAAGTGCCAATGTTGGACATCTGTTTGGCACTTCTCGGGGCGATTGCTTCCGCAATGTCCCTTGCGAATTTTGACTTTCCTGCATTTGTAGCAGTTGGTCTAAAGGTTTTGGAGAAGTCACGCGGGTTTCTCTCCGCGATTGGTTTAAAAGCTTCCCCAAAATTCCTTTTTGGTTGGACGTCCGTTTCCTTACGCTTCCCCTTCGCCTTATGGCGAGGGTTCGCGTCGGTATCGGACTCCAACTCGTCTGAGTACTCGCAGTCACTGCTCATATTGAGGTGTTGGCGAGTACTGCCGAATTCGTCAGCCTGTTGAGCTGAACGCAAGCGTTCATCCAATTCGGCTTGGAATTCTCTTTGCCGTGCTTCGGCCCACGCCTTCACTTGATCTAGTGTTTGGCGAGGGGCCCTCGTTCGTTTTTCCAGCTGGGTATCGGTGAACCCCAGTGGAACATTTACTCCACTTGCCCCGGCTTGGGTAGTCGGGGTAGTGTTCGTAAGGATTGTATAACCGCCGGTGTTCCCCCCAGTTGCTGGGGTTGTTACCGGGGTTTCTTGATCGGTTACTGGCCTTTGGACCGGAGTAACGTTAACCATTTCTTCAGAAATTGTGAAAACTAAAATAGTTCTAGCTTTTATGCACGGATGGCGCCAATGAAGAAACACTAAGTGAACCCTGGACAGATTATAGATAATCTGGGGGTTAAGTAATGTTTCCCCACGGATGAGATCTGACTGAGAAGGCTGTTCTTCAGGAAACCTGCAAAACAAACACCGTAAGCTCGTCACTGAGAAGGGGGGGTTCCTCCTTGTGACCACCCTCCGGCGTGAGAATCAGACTAGATTGCTCTGAATATAAGTGTATATTAAGAGATTGCTAGATAACTGGATAGCAGATGATCTTACCATTCCAAGATGTTGGAGTATTTATAGCCGAAGGTAGGTTAGAAGGTATAGCCGGCTGAATAGTATTCATGTTCTACCAACAGTGGACTATGCACAGGCCATACTGGTTGGTGGATAGGTTACGGCCAACAGTAACTATGTCGGCTGCACTATTCCTCCAACTGTAGATTATGCATGTCCTACCTACTGTGGATTATACGCAGGCCATGCTGGTTGGTGAATAGGTTACGGCCCACAGTAACACTATTTCACCAACTGTAGGCTGCGCATGCCCTGCAGTAAGGGTTGGTGAGTAGGCAGCGGCTAATAGTGACAAACAGTACTAGAGGGTGCTCCTCCTCGTACTGTTGTCGGTGAGCTGTCACCCTGTGATTGGCTCATGGGCTGTTCTGGTCAGATTGTCTGTCATATCCATACCTTGGTAGGTATAGTACAGAAGATCTTTCAGAATCATACGGACTGGCTCATTTTGGCGGGATTGTTCCCGTCTTGCTCATTCCTTCATGTGACTACTGAAGTATCTATTGTCTTGTGCGTGTAGCCCTGCTGTCTGCGGGTAGCCTTCCCTGATGGCTTGTATCCGCAACTGCGGGAACAGGCGGGGTACTTCACCATTGGGAGGCTTTCCCTGCGTGTACAGCTTGCGTACTGCGCGTAAGGTTCTCTGAGCATGGTGGGTCCTGCGGAAGCAGATGGCCTTTGCGCAGACGTCCCTGTTCAAGGTGAGTCTTGCGGGACCAACTGGGCTCTGCTGGGACCTACCTCTTTTTTGCTACCACATGTATCAACCATATATATATGTATTCGGACTAGTTTTTTACCCGTCTGGTTTGTTTAATGTCATAATGTTGTATCTTTCTTTGCATTTTCAATTCCAATTGCTATAATTATAAATACATATTTATCAGACATCCAACCAAAATTTTATAAATATAAACTGAAATTTATTAATACAGATTGAGTTGAACAATATTCAAACATGAATCTGAGTCTTCCAAATAAACAAAAACCAAGAATTCCCTCGCAACGCAAGCTTATATGAAATCTGCACTGTGACCGAATTACCCTTCGCAGCCGCCAAAAAACCAATTAGTATTGCCAAACACGAATTTGAGATTAGTTCTTCTTCTGTGTTCTTCTTCTCTTTATTGATCTTAATCTCTTGATTACCAAATTGTATCGTAACAAAACAAAACAAAACCCCGCAACCATTAATCCATAACCTGTTCTGTCCAGTAGCCCGTATCCCGTTCCGTTCTGTCCTGTAACCCATAGACTGTTAACCTGTTCTGTCCCTTACCACGTAAGCAATGTCAACTCAGTAATCCCGTTACTCCGTTAGCATATAATCTTTATCAAAAAACTTACTTGCAGAAATTATAAAATGTCTTCCTGTGCAAGCTGTGCAGCTGCACAGGGCCCAATACCGATAGGGGCCCATGTATTTTTTAAATAAAAGCCCACATATCCAAAGACCAATAAAAAAGCTATATAAATATTTTAATTGGGCTTGGCTCAAACGTATGCCAGGGGCTGGCCTGGGAGAGGGGTGAATGCTGATCCATTTTATAAACTAATTTGTTATTTCTACTTTTTAATATAAACTAGGTTTTGACATCGTGGTTGTTGGTAGTGATGTTGTGATGATGATGATGATGGGAGGTAAGAGGAATAAAGTGATGTAGGGATGAAGATGAGGTTCGATAGATGGTGGTGGGCCCATTAATATAATGATATTTATTTAAATCTTTTTTTAATATTTATAAATAATAATAGAGTATAAATTACTTTTTTGCCCTTACATGGCTGGTACATTTCAAGACATAACTAAGTTTATGAATGGTCGTTATTGTAAAGGACTAAAACCGAGGCAATAATGCATATAAGGATAGAGAGTGAAAGTCTTTTTAAAAAAGGATCCAATTCATAAATTTCGATATTTAAAAGAATAAAATTTGTAGTTTTTTCATATAAGTAATACACATGGCAATGCTGTAACGTAACCATTGAATTTCCACCCAAATTACATTCACAAATCAAGAAACTCAAAATAAGGAGACTAAATATAAGCAACATGCATTAGTCAACACACATAAGCATACACCAAAGGAATCATATACCCAAACAAAGTGAACCAAACACAATAAGCACACATTAAAATGGCATTGGACCACATAACAATAAGGAATTAACACTAAATTAAAAACCAAAATTATCAAACATTACACATAACAGTAAGCATACACCAAAATGCAGTTGCAACCACAGCAAACAACAATAAGCAATTAACACGAAATTACATTTTTAATTGCCTACAAATAAATTAAGTCACAAAATAAACCTAACAATGCACACAAAACTTACACCAACATACCTCTGGGCTAGAAAATATCGATCCCGAAAATCGGGAATTCTTTGTTCGTAACAATCTCATATTAAGAAACCGTAGCAATCATGGACAACGGATAACGAAAATCCCAAAATATCGAATAATCAAATCCACGGGCCACAAAGACATGCAATAAAGTAAATCTAAAGCTGCCACGACCATAGGCGTCATCGAACGACTGCCGACAAAGGAGAAACCCCTACCATATGTGTCGTGACTGTCGGCAACGGAAAAACCCGCTACCACCGCCGGCTAAGGAAAACCTACAAAATATAGAGACGATAGAGCTGCAAAAATCTAAAAGCAAGAACACAAACAACACTTTTTACACCTTTTTAAATGAAGTATAAAGCCCGAAAATTAGATTTTAATAATCCAAACTATCTACTAATCCCAACTAACAATATGACTACCATCAATCCCAACTTTCAACTTTGTTACTAGTAACAATCCCGGTCTAACAGACAGTTAACTTTATCTGTTAAGTAGGTGTAAAGGACAGAAGTACCCCTTTACATTAAAACAAAAAATAATTAAATCAAAATTAAAATTGCATTAATTGGACAAAATCACAAAAAAAAAAAAAAGGACAAAAGAAACCCATGCATCTTCTTCAACTAATTTCCGGCCACCTACTTGGTATTCCGGCAAACTTCCGACGAGCAAAAGAAAACCATCAGTTTGCACTCCTTTTTTTCCCGCCACTCCAATTGCTTGGACCCGCCAAATCAGATTTGAAATTTGTGTCTACCACACCCTAAACCCTTCGTTTGCTGGGTGTCTGAGATGTGTGTCGAAATTTGTGACCGGTTTTCGAGATCTAAACCGAGGAGATGATAGTTGATATGTCGCCGGAAAATCAGGGGTTGGAAGAATGGTTACAAGCTGTGAGTTCGCCGGAAAAAAACGAACCTAACTAGCGAATGAGAATCCACGTGATACAAACTCGCTGGTTTTTGAGGTCACAGGGTTGGGTCGGATGGTGTTCACCGGAATTAGATCAACGGTGAGGAAGTATGGGTAGAGAGGTTTAGTGGTGATATCGGTCCTGGGGTTGAAAAGGTTTCTGGAAAATGGTTGCTTCAAGGTTGGAGGGTCGCCGGAATTGGTGGTCTGACCGGCACACAGTGCTTGTCGGAGAATACGAAGACGGTGTACAATTGTGATACACATGTCATGTGGGTCCTTGTTAATTAATCTTTTATTTTAATTTACTTTTTATTGATAAGGGTATTTTTGTCATGTAACTTTTAGAGTGGGATTATTACCGGTGGCAAAGTTGAAAGTTGGGATCCGCGATAGCCATGTTATTAGTAGGATTAATATTGGCTAACAGCGGATAGTTTGGATTATTAAAATCCACTTTTCCCTAAACATTACCGAAGATGCTGTTGCGTTGACTAACTCCGATTCTGTTCAGAAAACACATAATCGGAAAAACATTAGAAAGGGTAAAAAAGATAGCCCCAAAAAACTGATAACTAAAGACGCAAGTAAAAACAACAGAAACGATGTTCTGCCTCCGTCAATATATGAGGAACTCACGCCTGGACAGAAGGACTATTACCTAATTGAATGAACGGCAAAGAGTGGTGGAAAAGTAAAGAGGGAAAAACCTACAACTGAAGATGATAAATCACAAATAGGATATAGAAAACGTTGAAGACTACTTGGTGACTTGTTCATAGAAAAATGAATGGCTGAAATTTTTTTGGTGAGTGGTGAATACAAAATTTGGTGCGGCTGAAATTTGTTGGTTTCATGAATAGTTATTTATGGTGACTGGTGAAAGTTTTGGTTTTTAATATACATTGTAATTACATATATTAGTTATTAATTGTAGCCTATATTTTATACAAAGTAGGTGTTTTGCTATAATGAATTGTTTTTGAATCAACAATTAGAGCTTTACAAATCATATTATCTAAATAATCAAGATAATTATTTTTGTTAAGATCTCTTAAATTTTATAAATGTTAATTATTACAAATAAATGATCATTTAAATAAATAAATAAATAAGGAACTCATATTTAATTTGTTGATAGTTATGCCTTTGTTGAAGATATAAAAAAACTCTTATTAAAATATTTTGACTATACGATTTTATGAAAAATAATTGGTAGCATATTTTATTAAACATAGTTTTGAAAGATCATCATCATCATCATCGTACTCAGTATATCCCACCAATAACAATGCTATGGTAAGGTCTGAGGAGGGTAAGATGTAGACAGCCTTACCTCTATCCCATAGGGATAGAGAGGCTGCTTCCGGTGAGACCCCCGGCTCGATAGTAGTTTTGCATCAAGCCTTGGACATAAGGCACATAGCACTCGATCATCAGGGACACCGGCTGATTGGTGCATGTGCCCTTGTCTTTCGGCTATCAACGCCACCACATGATGCCTGATTAACCTTCCGCCACCTTTAACGTTATTTTCACGAGATTGGTAAAATAACGTCAAAATTAGTGCAATTTTACTTTTGCCCACCCGAGGGTTCACACATATATGATAAACAATAACCATTATATAAATATTAAGATGAAATAATTTATAAAATAGTGTCTTAACCTCAAATCCTTTAATGTTGGCTAGAGTCTTATGAATCGTGTAACTATTAAAATAATCCAATTTGCTACAATAGTTTTGTTTTGGTTCCGTCGTAACTTGCTGTCTGTTTACTTACTTCTTTGTAATTGGATATATTTTGATTGCAAAATAACTTTTTGTGTGTAAAAAAATATTGATATGTTATAACACTTATCGTTCTATTATTGATTACGTGTATATATATATGAGTTCATACAGGGCCCATTTTTTTATTCGTTCGGGGTCTATAAAGGCCAACGTTTTTTCAGGGACGGCCCTGGATATATGATATCATATGTATTGAGTATAATTCGCTTGTTGAACATTTGTTCTATTAACTATTTAGTAGATGAATTTTCTTACATAAATTGTTAATGTGTAGGGCTAAAATGGTTTATATTTTGAAATATATTCTACCCAACTGTATTTTTTTATATGTTAGCCAGAGTTTGTACTTGCTAATTAAAGATTTGGTGCACATATAACCATCATATTGCATTAAGGTTTAGCCAACGTCACTGTACAAATTTTTGGGCCATTGCTTGAAGCCTAAACATCTATACTTGAAGCCCAAAAATGGAACCTAATTTTTTAGAGTCTTGTGTGATCCCACCTTGGGATATTTTAAAGTCAAACCATAATCCAAATTGTAATTTTGAGCAGGGTTCGGGTCATAGTTCAGGGTTATAGTGCAGCGTGTTTAGATCAAAAGTTTAAAACTTTTTTCTTGATGTTCTGAACGCATAGAAGGTATAATGCAATTTAATTTCTACTAAACGGAGGACCTGTTTTTTTGTCACAAATCTCTTTGTTGATACTCCACTTTGAGCAAGTACAAGATTTGGTATACATTTGTACTTTTATATTATTTTTCTTACTTTAACTCATTTGAATTCTAATTTGGTAGTTGTTATCGCTACACAGGAGAGTGGATTGTGTTCTATGCTGGAATCCTAAAAGGTAAGGATGTCAAGTTATTGTTGCCATTAATAGTTATTGACCATATAAGTGGCTAAGATAGACACATAGTAACCAAACAAGATGAGTTTGAATCCAAAGATGTTCGTATATATAGTGGGCTTTAAATATATAAATTGAATTGTATATTAGCAAATAATGTCAAAGAAATGAACAATGGAATGGGCTGATCACAACAATGTGCACTTCAAAAAGGCGGTGACAACAAATTTCAAGGAAATAGCTCACTGGAACTTGCATGTTTTTTATAGTATATGTCCGGCTACTTTGAATATTAAAGTTGGTATTTTGGTTTGTAACAAGGTCATAAAACACATGTGATGTGTCATTAGGTTATCTTCTTGGAACAAATTGTTTTAGATTTCATTTTGTTGCTAGTAGATGGGTTAAAAACTTTGCTTGGAGAACTGTCCCAATAAAGTATTTCTAAACCTTTACGGTGGTTTTGTTCCCCCTGACTCAACTGGATCAAGCTTTTGCGGTATTGAATATCAGTAGTGACAAGATTTGATGATGAGTTTGTTATATAGTTGTACAAACAAGACATCTGGGAAACTAGCTTCATGCGGAGTTGGCCATACCACTATACCGCATCCGGTCCAATACCGGTTTTGGCTTTAAGGATGTCACACCCGGCCCTGAGCGGCGGAAACAGCCGGGCGCGCGCGAGTGGGAATTGATACTTAAGCACGGGCCATTGCAAACATTCAAAGTAAGATTTTCATTTGCGCATGAAAAGTTTAATACAAATACATTACATTGTTTAAAAATTACATAAAAACATCCAAGTATAAAAATTGTTGAAGATTTCCACGCCATATCCCCATGCGCGGCGGGAACAACCACGCGCATCGAAGGGATAGAACTAAAATCTTCCAAAAAGCTAGTTTAGATGTTCAGCGTGAGGTGCTCTAAGTGTGACTCCATGCGCTACCTAGTTATCTCCTGAAAGACACGTAAAAACATTTGAATCAGTATAAACTGAGTGAGTTCACAAGTCTTAGTAACTTGATAAATCGTATTGCATCATAATCTTGATACAAATCATTCTGAAACATAATTCTGATAGCATCATTAAAACACATGCTTGGTAAGACAGTTATATCAACATATTCTGATAAAATCGTTCCGCGGGTTACGCGCGAACATTTCTGGGAACTGTGCTCGTCTATGCAAAGTGGCGCTGCCACTACGAGCTAAAATAAGTAATACCGTCCCGCGGGTTACGCGCGAACGTTTCAGGAACATGTGCTCGTCCATGCAAAGTGGCGCTGCCACTACGAGCTAAAATAATAATTCCGTCCCGCGGGTTACGCGCGGACGTTGTGCCGGAAAACAAGGCGCTCGTCCATGCAAAGAGGCGCGACCCCTACGAGCGGGTTCAAACCCATAGTACTGCCCCATGACCATACTAGGCACTCGTCCATGCAAAGAGGTGCGACCCCTACGAGTGGGTGGATCAAACCAGCAGTCCCTACCCTTAGAGTTCCAATGGTAAAGTGATCACTTACTCGAGTTCTAGCGCACATACATCGAAAACCTTAGATAACCGTTTGCATTACTCATCATGAAACATAACTTAAACACATAATCGCTTGCATAGCTTGTAAGTATACCATGATAAAACATTATTTAAGTATGTGTCCCTCGCCCCGAAAACAGTTTAAAAATAGTGAAAACAGTGAAAATAGGGGCTGTGAGACTCACCTGTGGTTCTTGTTAAGGGATTAATCGAGATTCGGGTTTTCTTGGTGTTGGCCTCGGAATTGAAGGTCTAGAATACGATTAAATAACAAGTATATATATTAAGATCAAGAAATAGGAGAATATAAGGGTTGGATAGTAGGTCTCAAGGTTATATTCTCGGCTTACCTAGTAACAGGATCGGAGCTGGAAACAACGGATGCTTGGGAGAGGATTAGTGCAAGTTTGTAGTTCTTTGAAGTGTGTTTTGGGTGATAATTTAGGTTACAAATTTATAGGCAAACTCAAGGGAACACAATCCCTTGCTTTAGGGGATTGAAATCTTTTCATATCTAGGTGTAATGATGATAAAGTATGGAAATTATTATTGTTTATTGTTTACTTAAAAGTGGAGGAGTGGACAAAAGATCTTGATTTGATTTGGACAGGACATGCAGGTCTGGGGTTGGTGAGAATAGGGTGGCTGACAGTTGACTTTTCATGTTACAGTGTGCTTTTTCAGGTACTTTTGTCAGTGTACAGTAAAAAAAAAGTGGAAAATCTCTGAAACACGCTACTGTTTCCTTTTGGGCGGGAGAAATCTCCTTATGTCTGGAGAATAGACTAAGTGTTCTGTGCGCATCACTTTGTGCGCATAGCTTTCTGCGTGTAGGACATTTCTTTGCTGCGGGTAGGTGCGTAACCTTCTCGCAGTTGGGGATATTGAGTTTCATTTGTAGATTCTCCAGGTGGTCTTGGTATTTCAACATAGTGATCAGTCATGTTGAAGTCAATTCCATCTTGGAGCTTCAGACAAACTAGCTCTCAATGTTCCCGCCATGCGGGGAGGTTAGTTCCCTTCCGCACGCGCATAAACGATTTAGGATGCACCCGCCTTAGCATCATGCGGGATGGTCATAACATAAAGCCAAAACATTCACGCATGGCGCATATAACATATGCTCACGCTGGTTCTTAACATGGTGCGCTCGCGCAGGGCGCACATAACAAATGCACGCGCTGACTAACATGGCGCGCTCGCGCAGGGCCACATAACAGATGCACGCGCTGACTAACATGGCGCGCTCGCGCAGGGCGCACATAACAGATGCACGCGCTGACTAACATGGCGCGCTCGCGCAGGGCGCACATAACAGATGCCCGCGCTGACTAACATGGCGCGCTTCATATTTACAATCACCTAATTATTAGGTTGATTACTTAGTTTAAGGGATTGGGAATTTACCGGGTGTCACATTCTCCCCTCGTTAAACGAATTTCGTCCCGAAATTTAGGAGACGTTGCTGGCAGAAGCCATGCTCTGAAAGAGGTGTGGGTATTTCTTGCGTATTTGGTCTTCTCTTTCCCAAGTGAATTCAGGCCCACGCCTCGAGTTCCATTGAACCTTTACTAACTTGATTTTGCTCCTGCGTAACTTTTGTTCTTTCCAATCGGTTACTGCTATAGGTTCTTCTACGAAGTGCAGCTGTTTGTCGATGTGAATCTCTTCCAACGGCAAAATCAACGTTTCGTCAGATAAGCACTTTTTGAGGTTGGACACATGAAACGTATCATGAACTCCACTGAGTTCGGCGGGTAAACGGAGTTTATAAGCAACCGGACCGATCCTTTCCAGGATCTCGAATGGTCCAATGAAGCGCGGATTCAACTTTCCTCGCTTGCCGAAACGGGGGACTCCTTTCCATGGAGAGACTTTCAACAGTACTCTATCCCCTACTTGAAACTCCAATGGTTTTCTTCGCACATCTGCGTAGCTCTTCTGTCTATCGCGCGCTGTCTTAAGGCGATCCCTTATCTGAAAAATCTTGTCTGTTGTTTCTTGGATCAATTCTGGACCAGTCATTTGCTTGTCACCTACTTCAGCCCAGCACAGTGGGGATCTACACTTGCGCCCATACAAAGCTTCGAACGGCGCAGCCTTAATGCTTGTGTGATAGCTGTTGTTGTAAGAAAATTCAACCAATGGGAGATGAGTATCCCAGCTACCTTCGAAATCGATTGCGCACGCGCGTAGCATGTCTTCCAATGTCTGGATTGTTCGCTCGCTTTGCCCATCCGTTTGAGGATGATATGCCGTACTCATGTCAAGACGAGTACCTAAAGCCCCTTGTAACGATCTCCAAAACCTTGATGTGAATCGACTATCTCTATCAGAAATGATGGACACTGGGACTCCATGTTTTGAAACTACTTCTCGAATATACAGTCGGGCTAACTTTTCCATCTTATCGGTTTCCTTGATCGGCAGGAAGTGCGCTGACTTAGTTAGCCGATCCACAATAACCCATATTGTGTCATAACCCCCAGGTGTCCTTGGCAGTTTGGTGATGAAGTCCATAGAGATTTGTTCCCACTTCCACATGGGAATTTCTGGCTGTTGAAGCAACCCTGATGGTTTCTGGTATTCAGCCTTTACCTTCGAACACGTCAGGCACTTACTGACATACGTCGCGATGGCGCCTTTAAGATTGGGCCACCAATACAGCGTTTTAACATCTTGGTACATCTTGTCTGCGCCAGGATGTACGGAATACCGCGTCTTGTGAGCTTCGTTCAATACCTGCTCGCGCAATCCTCCCTTGAGAGGGACCCATATGCGGTTAGCGAAATATAGATTGCCGTTCTCTTTAAGTTCCAAATTCTTAACCATACCCCCAAGGCATTCGTTTTTAACAAACTCTGGTTTCAAAGCTTCTTGCTGAGCGTCTCGGATGCGGGTAGAGAGATCTGCGTGAATGGTCAACCTTAGAGCCTTGACTCGTAGCGTTTTTATTCGCTCCTTCCTACTTAGCGCGTCTGCTACCACATTCGCCTTTCCAGGGTGGTACTTAATCTCACAATCATAATCGTTCAACAACTCCACCCATCTTCGTTGCCTCATGTTTAAATCCTTTTGATCAAATATATGTTGAAGGCTCTTGTGATCCGTAAAGATTATACACTTTGTACCATAGAGGTAATGGCGCCAAATCTTTAGTGCGAAGACAACCGCTCCAAGTTCTAAATCATGCGTTGTGTAGTTCTTTTCATTGGTCTTGAGTTGGCGTGAGGCATACGCTATGACTTTGTCTCGCTGCATAAGGACACATCCAAGTCCCTGATGTGAAGCGTCGCAGTAAACAACAATGTCATCCATCCCCTCGGGCAAAGACAAAATTGGCGCACTACATAACTTCTGTTTCAACATTTGAAATGCTGTTTCCTGATTTTCGCCCCAAACAAACTTCTTGTCTTTCTGAGTTAGCGCGGTCAGAGGTAGAGCTATTTTGGAGAAGTTCTCAATGAAGCGTCGATAGTAGCCAGCTAGTCCTAGGAATTGCCTCACCTCAGTTGGGGTTTTTGGCGCTTCCCAGTTTTCGATGGCCTTGACTTTGGAAGGATCAACGTGAATTCCTTTCTCGTTTACAACGTGACCGAGAAAGTGAACTTCTCTAAGCCAAAACTCGCACTTGGAAAACTTCGCATACAACTTTTCTTTCCTCAACAATTCCAAAATCAATCTCAGGTGTTGCTCATGCTCGGCCTTGGTCCGTGAGTAAATCAGAATATCATCTATAAACACAATCACAAACTTGTCCAAGTATGGTTTGCACACGCGGTTCATCAGATCCATGAACACAGCCGGCGCATTAGTTAGCCCGAAAGGCATCACTAAGAACTCATAATGGCCGTATCTAGTTCGGAAGGCTGTTTTCGGCACATCTTCCTCATGGACCCTAAGTTGGTGGTATCCTGATCGTAGATCTATCTTCGAATAATAACTGGATCCCTGCAACTGGTCAAATAAGTCGTCAATCCTCGGTAAGGGGTACCGATTCTTGACTGTCAGCTTGTTCAGCTCCCTGTAGTCAATACACATTCTGAACGAACCATCCTTCTTCTTAACAAACAGTACTGGAGCTCCCCAAGGTGAAAAGCTTGGGCGTATGAAACCCTTATCCAATAGTTCCTGTAACTGATTGGATAGCTCTTGCATCTCAGATGGAGCTAGTCGATAAGGCGCTCGAGCTACTGGCGCAGCTCCTGGGACTAAATCAATACGAAACTCGACTTGTCGCGGCGGCGGTAATCCGGGCAAATCTTCAGGAAAAACTTCTGGGAATTCGCGCACTACTGGTAAGTCTTCAATTCTTCGCTCATCTCCTTTCTTTTCTACGACATGCGCCAGGAAGGCGTAGCACCCTTTCCTTAGGCACTTTCGCGCCTTTAGGCACGAAATCAGTTTCGTCGCAACTCCCCTTCTTTCCCCTTGAATTACCAAGGTTTCTCCGTTCAACAGTGGGATCCGAACCTGCTTCTCATGGCAAATAACTTCCGCGCGGTTCTCGACTAACCAATCCATACCTACCACAATGTCAAAACTTCCCAAGTCTATTGGCAACAAGTTAATATTGAACCCGTGACCTCCCATGACTATAACACATTGTTCAGTTCTTTCGTTCGCGTATAACTGCCTACCATTGGCTAGTTCTATAGTATAAGGTGTGTCTAGCTTACTGGTTGCTAGACCTAGGGAGTCTTTAAACTCAGCGGATATAAAACTTAGGTCAGCGCCAGTATCAAATAAGACAGATGCAAAATGTCCGTTAAGCAAAAACGTACCGGTTACCACATTCGGCTCTTCTTTAGCTTCGCCTGCGCCGATCACAAAAGCTCTCCCGCGAGCTTGGTTCCCCTTTTGCGGGCAATCCCGACTAAAATGCCCTGGCTTCCCGCATGCGTAGCAGTTGTCGCTTGCTCCAGCGTCTCTGACACGGCAATTCATCGTCTTGTGCCCTGGTCTGCCACATTTGGCACATTCGATTCTTGCGCATTCACCCTCGTGGTGGTACTTGCATTTGTTGCACCATGGGCGAGGCCCGCTGTATCCTTTTCGTGGTGGCTCCGCGGCCTGAATCGCGTAAACCTTTGCGCTTTCCTGCTTCTTGAACGGTGGCTGCTTGGAGTCGGACCCTCGGTGGTGAGAGTTCCATTTCCTCTTGGGATCAGAGGTTCGCTGCTCGGTTCCGCGCGTAGTCAACATACCCGCACGGATCGTATCCCTTGTAAGGGTGATGGCCCGCGCTACCGCCTCATCAAAGGTTGGAGGCGCTGCGGCGTTGAGCGGAACCCTAACAACAGGAGGTAACCCAAAAATATACCTCTCGATCTTCTTTTCCTCCGTGTTTGCCATGTCTGGCACCAACTGGCAAAGTTCGTTGAACCGGTTGTTGTAGGCGTCGATATCCGTTCCTACCATGGTGTGGTTCCAGAATTCCTGTTGTAGACTCTGGATTTCTGCGCGAGAGCAGAACTTCCTCATCATCATCTCCTTCAGTTCCTCCCAGGTCTTGTGGAGAGCAACTTCTCGCCCCAATGTTTTCGTTTGAAGCTTCCACCAAGACGAAGCTGCCTCTTGGAACATGCAGGTCGCGTAAAGGACCTTCTGGTTCTCACTACATCCGCTAATGGAGAGAACTGTCTCCATCTTGTCAATCCAGTTGTAGAGCCCAATGGCCCCTTCGGTTCCCTTGAATGGCCAAGGCTTACAGGCCATGAATGTCTTATAGGAGCATCCTTTGTCCAAGGCTCCTGATTCGGGTTCTGGGGTCTCATTCTGACGACCCTGACTTGATTCGGCCTTGCTGGCCTCATGTGTCGCAATCGCTTGCGCGATTATTTCCGCGAGTTCCTCGGGTGTCATGGTAATTCCTTTGGCTTTAGTTGGAGGCATTCTTGCTTTAAAAGAGTGAAAATATATCAGACTTAGCGCATGTACTCTGAGCACATAATGTTATCATTATTTACTAGACAGTGTGACCCGTGTTCCTAAGTGTGTGTATAGTTTCTTTTGAAAATATTTTCTTTGAAAAATATTTCATGCGATTCCCCAACGGTTATAGTCTAGGTTAAAACTTCTTTTCCTAGTTCGCTATAACCAGTGCTCTGATACCAATCTGTCACACCCGGCCCTGAGCGGCGGAAACAGCCGGGCGCGCGCGAGTGGGAATTGATACTTAAGCACGGGCCATTGCAAACATTCAAAGTAAGATTTTCATTTGCGCATGAAAAGTTTAATACAAATACATTACATTGTTTAAAAATTACATAAAAACATCCAAGTATAAAAATTGTTGAAGATTTCCACGCCATATCCCCATGCGCGGCGGGAACAACCACGCGCATCGAAGGGATAGAACTAAAATCTTCCAAAAAGCTAGTTTAGATGTTCAGCGTGAGGTGCTCTAAGTGTGACTCCATGCGCTACCTAGTTATCTCCTGAAAGACACGTAAAAACATTTGAATCAGTATAAACTGAGTGAGTTCACAAGTCTTAGTAACTTGATAAATCGTATTGCATCATAATCTTGATACAAATCATTCTGAAACATAATTCTGATAGCATCATTAAAACACATGCTTGGTAAGACAGTTATATCAACATATTCTGATAAAATCGTTCCGCGGGTTACGCGCGAACATTTCTGGGAACTGTGCTCGTCTATGCAAAGTGGCGCTGCCACTACGAGCTAAAATAAGTAATACCGTCCCGCGGGTTACGCGCGAACGTTTCAGGAACATGTGCTCGTCCATGCAAAGTGGCGCTGCCACTACGAGCTAAAATAATAATTCCGTCCCGCGGGTTACGCGCGGACGTTGTGCCGGAAAACAAGGCGCTCGTCCATGCAAAGAGGCGCGACCCCTACGAGCGGGTTCAAACCCATAGTACTGCCCCATGACCATACTAGGCACTCGTCCATGCAAAGAAGTGCGACCCCTACGAGTGGGTGGATCAAACCAGCAGTCCCTACCCTTAGAGTTCCAATGGTAAAGTGATCACTTACTCGAGTTCTAGCGCACATACATCGAAAACCTTAGATAACCGTTTGCATTACTCATCATGAAACATAACTTAAACACATAATCGCTTGCATAGCTTGTAAGTATACCATGATAAAACATTATTTAAGTACGTGTCCCTCGCCCCGAAAACAGTTTAAAAATAGTGAAAACAGTGAAAATAGGGGCTGTGAGACTCACCTGTGGTTCTTGTTAAGGGATTAATCGAGATTCGGGTTTTCTTGGTGTTGGCCTCGGAATTGAAGGTCTAGAATACGATTAAATAACAAGTATATATATTAAGATCAAGAAATAGGAGAATATAAGGGTTGGATAGTAGGTCTCAAGGTTATATTCTCGGCTTACCTAGTAACAGGATCGGAGCTGGAAACAACGGATGCTTGGGAGAGGATTAGTGCAAGTTTGTAGTTCTTTGAAGTGTGTTTTGGGTGATAATTTAGGTTACAAATTTATAGGCAAACTCAAGGGAACACAATCCCTTGCTTTAGGGGATTGAAATCTTTTCATATCTAGGTGTAATGATGATAAAGTATGGAAATTATTATTGTTTATTGTTTACTTAAAAGTGGAGGAGTGGACAAAAGATCTTGATTTGATTTGGACAGGACATGCAGGTCTGGGGTTGGTGAGAATAGGGTGGCTGACAGTTGACTTTTCATGTTACAGTGTGCTTTTTCAGGTACTTTTGTCAGTGTACAGTAAAAAAAAAGTGGAAAATCTCTGAAACACGCTACTGTTTCCTTTTGGGCGGGAGAAATCTCCTTATGTCTGGAGAATAGACTAAGTGTTCTGTGCGCATCACTTTGTGCGCATAGCTTTCTGCGTGTAGGACATTTCTTTGCTGCGGGTAGGTGCGTAACCTTCTCGCAGTTGGGGATATTGAGTTTCATTTGTAGATTCTCCAGGTGGTCTTGGTATTTCAACATAGTGATCAGTCATGTTGAAGTCAATTCCATCTTGGAGCTTCAGACAAACTAGCTCTCAATGTTCCCGCCATGCGGGGAGGTTAGTTCCCTTCCGCACGCGCATAAACGATTTAGGATGCACCCGCCTTAGCATCATGCGGGATGGTCATAACATAAAGCCAAAACATTCACGCATGGCGCATATAACATATGCTCACGCTGGTTCTTAACATGGTGCGCTCGCGCAGGGCGCACATAACAAATGCACGCGCTGACTAACATGGCGCGCTCGCGCAGGGCCACATAACAGATGCACGCGCTGACTAACATGGCGCGCTCGCGCAGGGCGCACATAACAGATGCACGCGCTGACTAACATGGCGCGCTCGCGCAGGGCGCACATAACAGATGCCCGCGCTGACTAACATGGCGCGCTTCATATTTACAATCACCTAATTATTAGGTTGATTACTTAGTTTAAGGGATTGGGAATTTACCGGGTGTCACAAAGGAAATGGTTGATTTCTAATGTATACATTTAGCTTTTTTGCCTCATCTTATCGCAACCCATAGCCAACTTAGATAATAGGCTATGGTTCATACTCTGTCTCATTCAAATTCAATATTACGCATTCAATAATTGTTTATAATTATAGATTTTGTAAACTGAAATGTTTGTTTAGTATTTTTACCATCCGTGTATCACACGGGTTTTAAGCTAGTATCTAATAATAAGTATAACCATGTGAAGATCTTAGTCGATATATCTTTCTCGTTCTCTAAATTATAAAAATTTAAGTTTTCATCTCAACAATAAATTTTTAATAGCGAACCGGGTATTCACTATTCACATCGCTAAAGTTTAAATGTTTTACCACAAACGTATTAACATTTTGATTTGCAGATCAAGCTTTTCGATGTGTACTCTTAAGCATGAAAAAAGGTGAAAAACAGTAAAAAAGTAATAATAGGGAGATCGAAAAATGGGACACATGAAATTCATAGGGTGAAGTGGTGCATCAGAGTTTGTACACTGTGTAGCTTTTGTTGTACAACCCTTGCTTCGTTTCTTACATTCATTCATTCATGGTTAGTACTTTGTGCTTTGTATTTTGTAACTGCTTTATATTCTTTCCTTTCATGCGCACGTTCGAATCCTTAGGTCAAGTGTAGTGGGGCGAGAAGGAGGAGGAACACCCCCCCCCCCCCGGATTTTGGGGCGATAAGGGGCGGGGGCTAATGTAGCCGTGGAAGAAGAAAAAAGTTATTATTTTATTAATATATATATTGTAGCCCCTACACCATTGCACCATGATATAATGCTAAATATTTATGTTTCCCGTGTATATTTTAATTAATATTTTAATATTTTTTGTTCGTTTTTAGTCGAGATTTGTATACTACTAACGTTTTTATGTTTCGTAGGTTCCGGGGTTTGATCGTGATGAAAAAGGGGGAAAAACGAGCTAAAACGAGCCGAAACGGAAATCCGGAACGCATCAGGAAGAAACCGGACAGAGAACCGGTCAGACCGGGCCGGTCCCATAGAAGAGCACACCGCGCCGCGCCTAGGGGAAAGGCTAAAAGGCCTAGGCGTGGCGCCTAGGCACAACTGGGCTAAATATAAGTTCGTTTTTGGTTATTGTCGGGCCTGGTTTTCGCTATTTAAACACCTTTAACTTAAACCTGAAAAAAACCTGAAGCAGCCAGCCGATTTTGGAGTTCTTGGAAGGATATTTTCGAGTTCGTTGGTGATTTTGAAGGCGAGAGAACATCCGGTGAAGAGCTACACGTTCACGTTCGAGTTTACGGGTTTTATCATCTTCGATTCCCCGTTTCTTATACTTTCACCATGTTTTCGTTATTATTTGTTTTGTGTGATTTAGACTTTATGATGCTAGGCTAAATTCCATAGACCGCCTAGGTCGTGATGAACCTTAGTTCGGTTTGATTTTTATTTGGATTTTGGTTTCGTTATGGATTTTATGTTTTAAGTAAACAGTTGAGTTTGATTCAATTAATGCGTATGATTACTTGGTTTTGTTTACTTGAATTTATTGTTTCACATTGCCCTTGTTGATTGTTTCATAGGATAGGGTTTTGTTAGGTCATTTACTGTGTGTTCTTGACTAGTTTGTGATTAATATGCATTAAAATCATAGAAACAATAAAATCAAGTAAATAGATAAAAGTGAACTGCCAGCCTAGAAAGCTGTAAGGTGATAGTTTGTTGATAGATCTTTGCTTGTCAGGATTGCTAGATTTAGTTCTTCGTAAGGAGTCCGTCTAGGTTTGATTGTCAGCTTAGTCTATTAAATTAATTGAGTCTGCTTTGCTATCTTTTGAATTCCGTGCTGTAAGGTAGGTTTTCGTCATAAAAGATACTTAGACATAAGCGATTAAAAAACCGTAAGGAAGTTTAATATCAAACTGGTGAGTCTTAAAACTTGTTAGAAATCCATAGGCGTCTTCTTGAAGTTCAAGGGTCCTGTTCGGATTTTCTGTCAAGGGTCTATCTTTTGATCCCGGTTCCATAACTTGCGTCTTTCCATTTAGATTAATAACCGTAACTTTGGGGATTCCGGCCTGGGTAGTTATTCTAATCATCTGAATTAATCCAAGTTTTCTAAATCGTTTATTAGTTAAAAATTAATTAGGTTTAAGTTTTATTAGTTAATTAATAAGTAATGATTATGTTTTATTATTATTATAATAATTAGGTTTAGGGTTTATTATTATATCAATTAGTTTATTAATAGTTTAATAGTTAAGTAATCATTAGTTAATTATTATTAGAGTTTTAATAATTAGTTTAAATCCCCCTCAAATATTATAATTAAATAGTCGTGCCAGTTAGTCGAGTCTAATTAGTTAATTTACGTAATTTAAAGAGTCTCGTGGGTTCGATATCCGGACTTACTTAGCTGTACTAGAGTCGACCGGTTCACTTGCCGGTTAGTAGTTTTAGTTAAGTTAAGAGTCTAGATTTATTACTTAGTGTCTAGATTAGTATAATTTTAGTTATTTTTTATTTGACTACTTCAAGCACATCAAGTTTTTGGCGCCGTTGCCGGGGACACTTGGCGATTGCGTTATTTGCTTTAATTGGACTTATTTGCTACATACGTGCTATTTGTTTTATTTTTCGTTTGAGTCGTAGGAGTCTAATTAACTTTTAGTTTATTTTTGTTTTAGTTTTAATTTTTAGTCTACTTACTTGGTCTGTTGCGATTTCAGGTTTATGCCACATCTTCGTTCGCAAGGACCACCGCTGGTTAATCTGGATTTTTCTTCATTCAAGACCGAGACCAGCTCGTCAGCAGAGAAACCACAGTCAGAAGCTACTTCTTCACAAAAATCGTAACCACACAGTCCACATAGTTCACCACCCGAAAGTCCGAGAATTCAACCAAACGTTCAAATGGCTGACGATAGGACAATTGCTGCTTAAGCCTTCGATGGCTTAACCAGAAACCAGTCATGCATCGTTGTCCCCGCGATCGACAACCCCAACTTGTGGCAGATTCCGTCATACGTCATGAACAACATCGTTCAAACTAATCAGTTTCATGGGAACGATGACGAGGATGCGCCGGCTCATATTAACCGACTTTACCACATTTTAAAAACTTTTAAGTTGCAAGGTGCTGCTGAAGATGCAATTTTCTTACATCTTTTTCCTTTTTCACTTAAAGGTAAAGCAGATATTTGGCTTGACACGCAGCCACCTGGCACGTTCACCACTTGGGAAGCACTACGTTCTGCATTTATTAAGAGATACTTCCCACCGGCGAAAGCGGCTGTTCTTCGCGATCAGATTCACTCATTTCACATGGAGCCGGATGAGCAATATTGTCATGCTTGGGAGCGTTTTCAGAGCTTGTTGTCTCGATGCTCACAGAATGGTCTTACACCATGGGCTCTCGTGGAGAAATTTTACAATGGGTTGAACTACGAAACCCAAGTTCGGTTCGACACGGCTGCGGGAGGAAGTCTACTGGCTAGAAAGAATGTCGCCGAATGTAACGAGATGTTTGAGAGCTTCGCTCAATCGGACCTCGCCAAAGGGCCACGACGCGGGAATTCCACTCGAGGTGTACACTAGGTTAATCTGGATATTACTGTGGCTTCTGCTTTGGAATCGTTGACCCGAGTGGTGAAGGAACTTAAGACAAAGGTGGACAAGTGTGAGTTCTGTAGAGGTGGACACAACACTTTGGAGTGCCCGGTGATGAATCAGCAAGTCGATTATGTTGGCGCTCAGAATAGGTTTCCCAACAACAACTTCAACAACAATCAGAATTGTAACACCTACAAGAATCCGAGTCAGAATAACTCCAACTGGCGCCCGTCAGTCGCACCACCCGGCTACCAAAATTCTTACAATCAAGGACAAGGTCAGTACAATAATAATAATAACAATGGTACTAATGTTCAAAATAATGTGCAGGATCCTAATGGAAGCATGGGACGTCTAGAGGAGATGATGAAGCAAATCTTGGAAAGAGATCAAGTCACACAGAAAAAGTTGACCGAACACGATATGCTTATCAAGAATCAACAATCTTCTATTCTCGATATTCAAAGAACCGTTGGTGATATTGCTCGTCTTCTCGAAGAAAGACCTCAAGGACAGTTTTCGGGTTCTACTCAGACTAATCCGGCCGCTCAATTGAAAGCGATTACTACTCGTAGCGGAAGGGTTTTGGGTCCCGAGGTAGTTAAGGAGACGAATGGAGTTGAAGAAGAGGAAGCGGTTGATGAAGAGATCGAGTTGGAGGCTCCGGGTAAGTCACATAGTAAAACACCAATTATTGAGCCACAAGTTGAGAAAAACCCGGTCGTATTTCAGCCACCACCCGAAATTAATATTGCCCATGTTCCTTATCCCGCTCGTCTCAAGAATAAAAAATACACGAGGGAATACGGGCATTTTCTAGATATGTTCCGACAATTGAAAATTAATCTTCTGTTTGTTGAAGCTCTCCAACACATGCCAAAGTATGCGAAATTTTTGAAAGATTTACTCAAGAGAAAAGATAGGTTGGGAGAGATTTCGTCTATTCCGCTTAGCGGGGATTGTTCGGCGGTAGTGTTGAACCGGGTCCCGGAAAAGTTGTCGGTTCCGAGTGTTTTTACAATCCCATGTACGTTCGGTAGTGATATGATGAGTCAAGCGTTGGCGGATTTGGGTGAGCGTATTAATCTTATGCCGTATTCGTTGTTTGAGAAGTTGGAGTTGGGTGAGCTTACACCGACTCGTATGTCGTTGTCATTTGCGGATCGCTCTGTTAAATATCCGCGAGGTATTATTGAAAATTTATTAGTAAAAGTTGACGAGTTTGTATTTCCGGTTGATTTTGTGGTACTTGACATGGAGGCCGACGAGAAAGTCCCCATTATTCTCGGCCGGCCATTTTTGAGAACGGCTAAGGCTCTTATTGATGTGTATGAGGGGCGGATCACACTTCGGGTTGGTGACGAGAATATTACTTATGACATTGCAAAGTCGATGAAGCATCGGGACGATAGTGCTGATGTTAGCGGTCCGAGCCATTCGGTATATTTTCTAAATTCTTTTATTCCGGGTTTTGATAAATGTCTTGATTATATTTGTGGAACCGACTTGGTTGGAATGGATGAGGAGAACGAGTTGATGGAAATTATGGAGGATGGTGAGGAAAATTTGGTAGATGATGTTTCTTGTTCGGCGGAGATTATGGAGGTTAGTGAGATTATTTGTGAAGTAGAGGCAGAAAAACCCGCTCCGTTGGAATTAAAGGCTCTTCCGTCATATTTAGAGTATGCGTATATTGAAGAGGGCTCAGATTTGCCCGTTATTGTTTCGTCTAAGTTGAGTGAGGAAGAAAAATCAAAGTTGATAGAAGTGTTGAAGATGAATAAAGGGGCGATTGCATGGAGACTTTCAGATATTCAAGGTATTAGCCCCGCTTATTGTACCCACCGGATTTTGATGGAAGATGAATATAAACCGGTGGTTCAACCCCAAAGGCGTTTGAATCCAAATATGCAAGAAGTTGTCAAGAAAGAGGTTCTTAAGTTGTTGGAGGCCGGGGCGATCTATCCAATTTCGAACTCTCCATGGGTAAGTCCGACTCAAGTTGTTCCAAAGAAAGGGGGATGACGGTTGTCATGAACGCGAAAAATGAACTTATCCCTTCACGTACGGTTACCGGTTGGCGGGTTTGTATTGATTACCGGAGGTTGAATGATGCTACTCGAAAGGACCACTTCCCGTTGCCGTTTATTGATCAAATGTTGGAGCGTCTCGCGGGTCAACAGTTTTATTGTTTTCTTGACGGTTTTTCAGGTTATTTTCAGATTCCAATCGCACCGGAAGACCAAGAGAAGACGACTTTTACGTGTCCTTATGGTACATATGCGTATCGTCGCATGCCGTTTGGGTTGTGTAATGCTCCGGCTACCTTTCAGCGTTGTATGGTGACGATTTTTCAGGATATGATAGAGACGTCCATGGAGGTTTTTATGGATGATTTTTTGGTGTACGGTAACTCTTTTGATAATTGTTTAGTTAATCTTGAGAAAATGTTGAAGAGGTGTATCGAGATGAAATTGATGTTAAATTGGGAAAAGTGTCACTTTATGGTGACGGAAGGGATAGTTTTGGGTCATAAAATTTCAAGAGATGGTATAGAGGTGGATCAGGCGAAGATCGACACGATTAGTAGGCTTCCTCCACCGACAAATGTCAAAGCCATAAGAAGTTTTCTCGGTCATGCGGGTTTTTACTGGCGATTTATTAAATACTTTTCAAAGATTACCCGCCGGATGACCCGGTTATTAGAGAAAGATGTCCCGTTTGTTTTGGATGAAGATTGTTTGAAGGCGTTCAAGTTTCTGAAAGATCAACTCGTAAGTGCTCCTATTCTCGTATCACCGGATTGGAATTTACCTTTTGAGATCATGTGTGATGCGAGCGATTATGCGGTTGGAGCGGTTTTGGGGCAAAGGCGTGATAAACATTTTCACCCTATTTATTATGCAAGCAAGACTTTGAATGATGCCCAAGAGAACTACACCACCACCGAAAAGGAACTTTTAGCCGTTGTGTTTGCATTTGACAAGTTCCGGTCTTATCTTGTACTTTCAAAGACCACCGTTTTTACCGATCATGCGGCGTTGCGTTTTCTCTTTCACAAGAAAGACGCAAAGCCCCGTCTCATACGGTGGATTCTTTTACTTTCCGAGTTTGATTTAGAGATTAAAGACAAGAAAAGGGCGGAGAATGTTGCGGCGGATCATCTTTCTCGTTTAGAAGATCCGAAGAGAGAACAGATTCGCGAAGAAGAAATTGGTGATAGATTTCCGCATGAGTCGATTGATTTTATTACGGCCGAAAAGCAAGGTTTGCCATGGTTCACCGATTTTGCTAATTTCTTATCTACGGGTCTTGTGTTAAAAGGGATGACTACTCAACAAAAGAAGAAGTTTTTCCGGGATGTTAATCGGTATGTTTGGGACGATCCTTATCTGTTCAAGATTGGCGGTGACCGAATTCTCAGAAGATGTGTGTCGAAAGAAGAAGGGTTGAATACTCTAAAGCATGTTCATAAAGGTCTAACGGGCGGTCATCATGGAGCGCATGCCACGGCTCAAAAGGTATTTGATAGTGGTTTTTATTGGCCATCAGTTGTAAAGGATGCGGTGGAATTTGTTAAAACGTGTGACGCTTATCATCGCACCGGAAATATTTCGTCGAAAAACGAGATGCCTCAAAACCCCATACAAACTCTTGAAATATTTGACGTTTTGGGCATCGACTTTATGGGACCATTTCCCGTTTCCGGTGGTCACAAGTATATTCTAGTGGCAATAGATTATGTTTCAAAGTGGGTCGAAGCGCAAGCATTAGCCACAAATGATGCACGAGTAGTTGTGAAGTTTTTAAAGAAGTTGTTTACTCGTTTTGGAACTCCACGGGCAATTATTAGTGATCGAGGTACCCATTTTTGTAATTCCGTCATGGAGAAAGCGTTAGCTCGTTATGGAGTTACTCATCGCACCTCTACCGCTTACCATTCTCAAACGAATGGTCAAGTCGAGAATGCTAATAGAGGGGTAAAGAGAATTTTGGAAAAGACGGTTGGGATAAGTCGGAAAGATTGGTCAAAGAAGTTGGATGACGCGTTGTGGGCATTTAGAACCGCGTACAAGACACCGTTGGGTACTACACCGTTTATGTTAGTTTACGGTAAAGCATGTCATATTCCTGTGGAGATGGAACATCGAGCGTTTTGGGCGTTAAAGACGGTAAACGTTGATCTTATTGAGGCCGCTAGAAAGAGGTATTTTCAAATTCATGAGTTAGAGTAGCTTCGTGATGCGGCGTATTCTCGATCGTTGGATATCAAGGAAAAACGAAAGTTTTGCACGATCGACGTTTAAAGGGAGGTAAAGACTTCAAGAAAGGTGATAAAGTTTTGATATATAATTCTCGTTTGAAGTTATTTGCAGGTAAGCTGAGATCCAAGTGGACGGGACCTTATTTGGTGAAAGAAGTATTCCCGTATGGAGTGGTGGAGCTAGAGAATCCGGACAACGGAACTTCATGGAAAGTGAACGTTCATCGTCTAAAGCATTATCTTGGAGGGCCGGAGGAGTCAACCGAGGTGGAGGAAACTCCCCTCGATCCATCGAACTGAATCGTCAAATCGGGTTCTTGAGTGAAAACTCAAGTGTAGAGTTTTTATAATTCTTTTACTTTACTTTCGTTTCATTGGGTCATTAAACTTTCGTTTTTGTAGTTTAGTTGCGTCGTCGAGTCAATTCAAGAAATCATCACCATCTTAACGAGAGGTTTTACGAGGATTCGAAAGATGCCAGGTAAGTTTTGCGCGTAAAATTAAAATAAAATGGGCATAAGAATGAGTATGTAATTTTCTAAATAAAATTTTTCTAAGGCAAAGAGAGGCTCAAAACTCAAAAACTTTCTGTTAACACACCCCGTCGCGCGCGCGACGGGGTTCTTTCTTTGCCTTAGCGTCTGCGGAGACACACAACAAACAAAAATGCCCAGCACCCCCTACGCGGCCCGCGGCGGGTTTTGCCCAATGCCTTGCGCGCGGCGCGGCGGTCTACACCCCATATATCCGAAAATTTTTATTTTTTTACACCATCTTACTTCCATTTCTTCATCTTTTTCAAAAAATCCTTCTTTCCCCTTTCTTGAACCCTAGCCGAACTCAACCTCATTTCTCACCAAAATCACCAAATTTTCACCAATACATCTTCAAATTAAACCTCCTAATCACTTCCCTATCATCCAAACATAAAAACCCACCATTAATTTTAACCTAAAACTCACTAAATCTCTCACTTGCACACACTTTAGTTCTTCAATTTTTGCAAGATTTTCCGGGTTTACACTTCACTAAGGTATGGTTTCTTGTAATTTTTGTAATCTATGTACTTTATTAGTGTTAGTTTTTAGCTTAGGTTTTGCAAACTTTTTTTTTAGGATTTGTTCAAATTAGTTGTTTAAGTTAGATTTTTGGGTGCGGGTTGAAGGGCTGGCAGTTTCGTTGTGATTTTTGGGTGCGGTTGTTAGGTTGGAATATGTTGAACCTTTGTGTTCGGTTGCGGTCGGGTTGTCGGTTTAGGGGTGTAAACGAGTTATTTAGTTTTGGATTTTGGGTTGAGATGTTGAATTTTAGTGTTTTTAGTAGTTAAAAACGGGCCGAAAAACAAGTTTTTGTGCAATATATATTTTACTAAAAGTATGGTTTTTCGCTCGTTTTCGACTCATTTTTTTCGGGTTTTTGGCACTTGGGTTTAATTGGGACAATTAAAGTGCCGGGAGGAGGTGATGTTTGTTGAGTCGATGTGATCGTTTTTGGATTTATAAACTAGTAAAAGTCTATAACAAGTTGGTTTTCCGTTAGCTTTTATGCAAATATTAAAACCACTCGCACTTACTCGTTTTTCATCTAAATGAGTCGGTTTAAAATATTTGTAACCCGAACTTCCAAAATTTATTTTATTTTCAGTTTTTATATATTATATATATATATATATTAAAAAATCCAAAAATTAAAAAAAAATATTTTGTCTTTTCTTTTTAGTTTTTATTTACTTACTCCCATGTTTGTTTGTTTATTTAAATGTGTTTAGATGTCTAAAGAGGTGGGAAAAAGGAAACGAGGTCCGACCGCACGACCACATGGTGATCCGGAACCGGTTATTCCAGTGGGCCCGAGGATTCGGGTGATTGAATATCAGCCGGGAGCGGTTGTGTTAAGAAAAACTGCCAACCTCAAGAAACATTCGTTGCTTGAGTTTGATGTTGATTCGGCCGAGTATGAGCAGTTATGTAAGTTGGTTAATTCGGATCTTCTTACATTTAAAACGATAAATTGGGATTTATTGGATTCGATTAGTCAAAGAGAGGATTCGATTAGTCAAAGAGAGCGCATTGAAGAGTTATTGGGACAAAAATTTAAGGCGATGTTGGATTTTAACGAACCGCAGTTTCACGAGCTTACACTTGAGTTCCTGAGCACGTTTAAATATAAAGAAGGAAATTTTGCTCAGTCAAATGCGGTGTCGTTTTCATTGGGTCGACAGTTGTACAATATGACTATTGCACAGTTCGCGGTAGCAAGTGGCTTTTATACGGATGCGGAGGTGAGAGAACCGGGGTTTGTGACGGGTCTAAGGGGTGCGTTTTTGAATACGCATGCTATGTGTATTGGTTCGGACGAGTTGGCCACTTTTTGGAACAAAATTTCTATTTGTTCGTTTTCGAGTGCGAATTTGGCGTCGGATATTCGAGATCCCGTGCTTCGGTTTATTCACCGGGTTTTGATTAATACTTTGATTAGTCGCGGTTCGAGCGACAATAAAATAAATTGGTTGGATATTTTCTATGGTTGATAAGGTTCCGATAAACTACGCGAGTCTGTTGGCGTGGTCGTTTCATCGGACGAGACGTGGGGGTACAAAAAATAGGTCAAGGTTGGATATGGGCCCGTATGTTACACGGATTGCTAGGTATTTGGGTGTGTCTGAGAGGTTTAAACCGGATATTTTGACAGAGGGACCCGTTAGAGAGTTTTTGGAGGTTAAGGATTTGAGAAATGCTGGGATTTTGAAAGGTACCGATCCGTTAGAGTGGGAGGATGTTAAGTTGGACCCACAGATTCAAGCACCGGCGAGGACGGCGGCTGCTGCTGCTGCTATGCGAGCTGGCTTATCATCCCGTCACTAGAGGCCGCCTCACAGATCAGAGAGACCGGGTGTTCAGCCCCCGGTCAGAGAGCCTCGCCCCGAGGATATTACTTTGGAGTCGTTATATGACCGGATGGAGTCCGGTTTTGATCAGATCAGGGGTTATGTTACTGAGAGTCGAGAAGAGTTGAGACAGATGATAGAGTCGAACCAGTGGAGACAGGATGAGCACATGAGGCATATGATGAGTGCAATGCGTATTGATTTACCTGCTTCTCTTCGACAGCCGGCCGATGCGGGACCTAGCGGGTCGGGTGCCCCGGGTGGTTCGGGATTTGGACATGGAGTACCTTTTTATAGGACGGGTTACCCAGAAATTGATAATGCTGAGCCATACCATATTCTTGAGCAGGAGTCGGAGTCGGAGGAGGAAGAAGATGAGGATTGAGTTGACGAGCTGACATGGGAGTTTATGTTTTGTGATGTTTTTATTTTTCTTTTATGATGTTTTTATTTTTATTTGGTCTGTACGGATATAATTTTAGACTTTTCTGGTTGGGTTGGCGGGTTGGAAGTTGGTGGATGCTTGAACTTTATAAGTAACCTTTATTTTTAGATTTTTTGTTTGACGTTACTTAGGTTTGTCGAGAGGTGAGGCCGTGTCCGTTCAGAAAGAGAGAATGAGTTACCAATTCATGTTGAGCGGTCGGTGAGGAGAGCACCCATGGAAAGAATTGGTTGAGCGGTCGGTGAGGAGAGCACCCATGGAAATAGACTGACACATTGACAGTCTCGCATATTACCAGCTAAGTCTTTTCCATTGTACTTTGTTTTTATGTTTTTATGTTTATATTTTTATGTCTTTGTTTTTATCTTTTTAGGTTTTTATTTTTTTTTTATTTTGTTAGTTTTGTTTTAAATATTTTCGAGTCGTGTTTCCCGTGCCTCATTGAGGACAATGCAAAATTTAAGTGTGGGGATGGGACACAATTGTTTTAACTAATTTTAGTTTTGTTTTTATTTTCGTATTTGGTTTAAAAAATAATAGTAATAAAAAATATAAAAAAAATGTTAAAAACATTTTAAAAATGTCCCTTGAGTCTAGTTTTTGTTGCGTTAAAGTGGGAGATGATGATTTTATCGGAATTTGGTTTTTCAAACTACTAATAATATGAGATAAATAAAAGAAAGTGTACTTAACTTGGGATGTGTCGGTAGGCTCAGCCTTGAAAATGAAAGTGCAAATTTGATAAAATAGGTCGGAAATCTCTTGTTGGTAAAGCGTTTTGTCCGTGGAAAATAAGTAATGAAAGGTCCGACCATACTCAAGCCTCAATTATTGGTATGAAAAAGTGAAAATATCATAAATTTTAAAAAATCTGAATACGTTATCATATGATGCTTGGGTAGGTTTAACGTTAGAGTATGCCGTGTAGCCTGTGATATAAACTTAAAACTGCTAGTTTAGTGTTTTACACCTCATCGGCGTATGGTTTTATAACCTCAAATCATGTATTGATGGGATGCTTCGGGTCCGGAGACCATGGGTCTGTATGCCGACTATTCATCTGGGTATTCACAATTCCAAATGGGGTTGTGAATATTTAAAATTAAGCCAAAAAGAGCAAACCCTTATAAGTCTATAAACATGATCACAAAAGTACAAAAGTACAAATTCACTACAGACTTGATCATCCACGTTGTTAGCCATGTGGGGTCCCCTTGCTCGCGTCTCATTACCATTAAGAAACGGACCACAAGGGACACGCTACATGTAAGCCCTACAGATGAAATTTTGCATACTCACCTATGGTGAAGGGTTCGGGGTGTTGCTTGATAACGGGGGTATGTCATGTTGTGGGGAACACTAGCTATAAATTAATTGAACCTTAATCGTATCTAATGGCTGCTTGGTAGACTTTGATGCTTAAGCTTAGGTTGATAAACAATACCCTTGATCGTCTTAGCTATTCAAGAAAAAATAGAGCAACAAAAGTTTTAAATCTGCTAATTTTGAGGTTTAAGTCAAGTTGGGGAGGTCCGGTCCGGTAAAAGCTGAAAATAAGCGGGTCTTAATTGTCTAAACCACTGAGTAAAAAATTTGTCGGATCATATTTGTCTCGGTAAAGATTAAGGCATGTGTTTAAGTGGACAACAATATCGGTGATCGCAGTTTTTGCGTTTTTCTGAGCTTTAAAAATTAACTTATATGTTTGTTAGACTATATTTTCCGATTCTGATCCAACTGCATCAAACTTTTTCATGGACGAAAAAAGAATAAGTGTGGGGATATTTGATATAATGCTAAATATTTATGTTTCCCGTGTATATTTTAATTAATATTTTAATAGTTTTTATTCGTTTTTAGTCGAGATTTGTATACTACTAACGTTTTTATGTTTCGTAGGTTCCGGGGTTTGATCGTGATGAAAAAGGGCGAAAAACGAGCTAAAACGAGCCGAAACGGAGATCCGGAACGCATCAGAAAGGAACCGGACAGAGAACCGGTCAGACCAGCCCCCATAGAAGAGCACGCCGCGCCGCGCCTAGGGGAAAGACAAAAAGGCCTAGGCGCGGCGCCTAGGCACAACTAGGCTAAATATAAGTTCGTTTTTGGTTATTGTCGGGCCTGGTTTTCGCTATTTAAACACCTTTAACTTAAACCTGAAAAAAACCTGAAGCAGCCAGCCGATTTTGGAGTTCTTGGAAGGATATTTTCGAGTTCGTTGGTGATTTTGAAGGCGAGAGAACATCCGGTGAAGAGCTACACGTTCACGTTCGAGTTTACGGGTTTTATCATCTTCGATTCCCCGTTTCTTATACTTTCACCATGTTTTCGTTATTATTTGTTTTGTGTGATTTAGACTTTATGATGCTAGGCTAAATTCCATAGACCGCCTAGGTCGTGATGAACCTTAGTTCGGTTTGATTTTTATTTGGATTTTCGTTTCGTTATGGATTTTATGTTTTAAGTAAACGGTTGAGTTTGATTCAATTAATGCGTATGATTACTTGGTTTTGTTTACTTGAATTTATTGTTTCACATTGCCCTTGTTAATTGTTTCATAGGATAGGGTTTTGTTAGGTCATTTACTGTGTGTTCTTGACTAGTTTGTGATTAATATGCATTAAAATCATAGAAACAATAAAATCAAGTAAATAGATAAAAGTGAACTGCCAGCCTAGAAAGCTGTAAGGTGATAGTTTGTTGATAGATCTTTGCTTGTCAGGATTGCTAGATTTAGTTCTTCGTAAGGAGTCCGTCTAGGTTTGATTGTCAGCTTAGTCTATTAAATTAATTGAGTCTGCTTTGCTATCTTTTGAATTCCGCGCTGTAAGGTAGGTTTTCGTCATAAAAGATACTTAGACATAAGCGATTAAATAACCGCAAGGAAGTTTAATATAAAACTGGTGAGTCTTAAAATTTGTTAGAAATCCATAGGCGTCTTCTTGAAGTTCAAGGTTCCTGTTCGGATTTTCTGTCAAGGGTCTATCTTTTGATCCCGGTTCCATAACTTGCGTCTTTCCATTTAAATTAATAACCGTAACTTTGGGGATTCCGGCCTGGGTAGTTATTCTAATCATCTGAATTAATCCAAGTTTTCTAAATCATTTATTAGTTAAAATTAATTAGGGTTTAAGTTTTATTAGTTAATTAATAAGTAATGATTATGTTTTATTGTTATAATAATTAGGTTTAACGTTTATTATTATATTAATTAGTTTATTAATAGTTTAATAGTTAAGTAATTATTAGTTAATTATTATTAGAGTTTTAATAATTAGTTTAAATCCCCCTCAAATATTATAATTAAATAGTTGTGTCAGTTAGTCGAGTCTAATTAGTTAATTTACGTAATTTAAAGAGTCTTGTGGGTTCGATATCCGGACTTACTTAGCTGTACTAGAGTCGACCGGTTCACTTGCCGGTTAGTAGTTTTAGTTAAGTTAAGAGTCTAGATTTATTACTTAATGTCTAGATTAGTATGATTTTAGTTATTTTTTATTTGACTACTTCAAGCACATCACACCCCAAAAACAAATTCTCACCCCTTGCTGACTGGGCGTCACACGGAGTAAAACGCCCCAATTTGTAGCCCCTCCACTACACATAGCCTTATGTTTTGGTTTTCTATCTGACACACTAACTTTACACGCATCCTTGTCTGCTTAAACCATACGTATATATTACCTTCATATTATTTTATAAAGTGTGATACACGGGATTGGATACAAAAAAATTTAAATAAACAATCAATTATCTATAGCATGTATTGGCAAGAACACACCATCAAATAACAGGATTGAGTAACACATAAGTAAAAGTTATAATATATAAATAAAAACCATTTTATCACGTTGAGAAATAATATCATTAATGAAAGCTACAACCAATTCTCAATAATTCAAGAATCCTTTTCATGGTGATCCCTAGTCAGAAAATTTAGCCAGTTGGTATAAAAAAAGTTCAACTTAGAACTCGTAAATTCAAACTAAAACAAGTAAAACCAAAATGGTCGGGTCAAACTGAAACGGGTTGAGTAAAAAATTTACATTAAACAAACTACCTATAAAAAGGTAAACAATAAATTTCATTAAAGATAAACAAAATACATATTACATTTGACCTCTACGTAAATTTCATTAAAATACTTTGCTTTTACACTATACTCTAACCAATTACCGTATTTATCATACCAATTCGTGCTGAAATGTCGTTCTGTAGACCCTATCTTTCTTTTTGGAAAGACATGCCATGTCCACCTAGTTGGCAATGTCCATTAAGCCAATACTTTCTCCGTATCTTGTCTCTTTGATTAGGATGATAATCTAAAATTCTTTTATATCGACATGATCCCAAGGAAGATTAGAGATCAACAAAACTTGGTCCGGTAGATGGTGTTTTTCGTTTCAAATACAAAAACATTTCCATAGTTGTCATTGCTAAAAGCTCTTACTGTACAAATAAAATGGATTACAAAGTTAAATAGTGTAGAACTCTAAAAAAATAATATTAATAATAAACGAAACACTCATACAATGAACAAATTAGAAAGCTAGAAATCAAATAATCATTTACCATAAGACAACCAAGATCACATGCCTTTTGAAATTGAAGAAAAGGACAATATTTTAAAACAGAAGATCGAAATTGGTTACTGGACTTGCAGTTACATAATTCAAATAAAAAAGAAATAAATTAACATGTGATGAACCATGAATCATGAAGGTTTGTTTATATTAGAATAAAATCAATAATTCGAAATCACAATTTACAAAATAAATCTAACCTGAGATGTCACATGTGAAGCTGCCATCACCCTAATATGTTCGTCTCCCACTAATTCCAACTTTTCAATTAAAGTGGTTGAGCAATTGACTAAATTGGCTTAACTGTTATTGTTCATAACAAAATTAAATTTGGGCTTAAAAATTTTGGTTTAATAAAATTTAAAAAGTTATGTTTGGAACACTAAAAAATTATGAATGGGTCACTAAATTTATTTTGAATGGGTCATTAATTTTTTTTTGAATGGGTCACTTGAATCTTTAGACCTAATATGTTACTAATTTATAAAGGAAACTGTGGACTTGAGTGGGTGCAAACGCTCCCCATGACCGAACACTGTATCCGCCCCTGCTGTTCCCAGTTTGGATTTTAAAAACTAACAATATTTCAAATTAAAAAAACTTAATAGTTAGCTACTTAAAACGCTTGGGCTTATGTAAACTCTTCCTCAGTTTCGACAACTTCCCAATTCATGCTTGTGGACCCAGATCATGGCATTAAGCTGATGGGATTTATATAACCACATCATCAGTATTAAGCATATTATCATCATCATCGTACTCAGTATATCTCATCAATAGCAAAACATGGTATGGTCTGAGGAGGGTAAGATGCAGACAGTCTTACCTCTACCCTTTAGGAATAGAGAGGCCGATTCCGGTGAGACCACCGGCTCGATAGTAGTTTTGCATCAAGCCTTAGACATAAGACACGTAACACTCAACCTCGGGGCACCGCCGATTGGTGCATGTACCCTTGTCTTTTGGCTATCAACGCCACCACATGATGCCTGATTAACCTTCCGCCACTTTTAATATTATTTTCACGATATTAGTAAAATAACGTCAAAATCAGTATTAAGCATATCATGGCATATAATTATTGTCGGCCACTTGAATTTGTTAATCAACTAAGAAAATGAGAAACAAACTATAATAACCGTATACATTATAGTTCCTCAAATATTACTATAATATACAATATTATTAGTACAATATAAATGTTGGGTTGAGAGGCTTTGGATTCAAGGGCCATAGAAATCAAAAGTCAAAAGAAATTCGTCTTAAAAAAACTCATTTATAAGTATATTCACAAACTTGATTATACCTTATATTATATTCCTTTACATTATTCATCGACATGTGATGCTTTGTGATCCTTAGTTAAGACTCATAATTTTCCTTTTTTTTTTCTTTTTGAAAATAACAACTATCCAATCACCTAAATAACATACAATATGTGTCTAAAGATTGTTTACCAAAACCCAAATACACATAAATATATAACATGATAGATGGTAATAAAGTCTTGATACAAAAAGAAAAGAAAAGCAGACCCCTATAATTGTGAACCAAAAGATATGCCTAAAGAGTCTAAAAGAATTTTGAAGATCAAGGAAATGAATATGCAACTCAAATGAAAATTGACTATTAGACTATCCTTTATGGTGGGGGCTTCGATGCCCCCCTACAATGCCACGTCAGCGCCACGTAATCACCGGGGGCATCAAGCCCAACCAATAATGTCCCAAAGGCGTCCATTTATATATATATATTTTATATACACACACGCATATGTATGTATCTGTGTGTGAGAGGGGGGGACCTCCACACCCAAAGGCGCCGGTCGTTCAAACGATGGGCACTCCCAGCGCCCCACCACCAAGGGTGCCCCTTGGTGGTGTTCCGCGCCCAAGGGCACCCACCATCCCTCTCAACCCCATAGCATGTCGTCTTAAAGTGAAAGTAAAGACATAAAATGTTAACCGTCATCTGACATAGTGTTTTGGTACAAAGATACAATATACATGAACTTAATTGAATTACTCTAATGGTACACTTATCTAAAGCATATTTTCTAATAACCAATATTTTGTTTCTTTCAATGCTGTTGATTGACTTTCAAAAGTCAGCATGTGACCGGTTGCCAAAAGCTAGTCCAATACCAAAAATTTTAATGTTGGCCAAACTACCCGCGTTGACTAGTGAATTACTGAGGAGTACTAATCTGTTGCTTTTGACTTTTGAAACGTCAAACTATCAAAATTGATAAACTGCTTCTTGGTGTCAAATTTAGTAGGAGCAGCTGCTGATCTGTTTTTCAATTATCACTGATATTTCCAAAAATTGCAGCTTGAAAAAAATAACCCTTGCACCTTTTCTAATATTTACAGATTGCCTATCGAAATCCGTGATCTCGTGAGAGCTCGTATGCCCACGACGATTGAATCAACTATGGAGTTAGCTGGTTATTTGATAAGCGGTATGATCCGTAACAGAACGGAAAAGAAAGGGAAGGATGAGAAGAAGGAGCCTGCTGGAGAAACGAAGAAGAATGGACCAAGACCAATGAATCGGCCATTCTGTAAGAAATGTAGCCGACGTCATACCGGGAGTTGTAACCCAAACAACAACTTCCGAGGAGGAAACAATAATACTTGCAACTTCTGCAAGAAACCAGGTCATGTCGAGGCCAATTGTCGACGAAAATCGATTGTGTGTTATAATTGTGGTGAAACGGGACACTTCAATTATGAATGTACAAAGAAGAAGATCACCACCACCACACCCGCAGCAGCAGGACTGAGAAATATTAATAAGAACGAACCCAAGAAAGGGAACACTCGGGCCTTCTTGCTAAACACACAAGAGGCTGCAAATGTGTCAGAAGTAATTACCGGTACGTTTCCCGTAAATAATGTTTATGCTAGGGTTTTATTCGACTCAGGTGCAAACCAGAGTTTTATAAACCACAAATTCTGTGAAGTAATAAACGAACCCTTAGATAAGTTAGACATATATTACGATATAGAAACAGCTAGCGGACAACTGATTAAAACAACAAAAGTCTTTAATAAAGGTAAAATATCCTTAGCTGGGTATGAAATACCTATTAGACTTTTACCAATGTCTTTAGCCGGTTTCGATATTTTTATTGGTATGGACTGGTTATCAGCCAACCAAGCTCACATCAAGTGTGAACAAAAATCAATCGATATCCGGACACCCGATAATACAACCATAAGAATCGCTGGAGATCAAAATGCTGGTCAAACGGTATTATTTCCAAAATCAAAGCCAACCAATGCTTGGGAAAAGGATGTCTTGCATTCATGGTTTACGTAACCAAGGAATCTGAACCCAAGAAAATAAATGAAGTTCCGATAGTATCTGAATTCCAAGATGTATTTCCCGATGAATTGCCAGGTATCCCGCCTGACAGGGAGGTGGAATTCAAAATCGAATTACTACATGGAACTAACCCAATAGCAAAATCGCCATATCGTCTGGCCCCGACCGAAATGAAAGAACTAAAGAAACAGTTAGGAGAACTATTAGAGAAAGGATTTATCAGACCAAGCTCTTTGCCTTGGGGAGAACCAGTGTTATTTGTCAAGAAGAAAGATGGATCGATGCGGATGTGCATTGACTATCGTGAGCTGAATAAAGTAACAATCAAGAACCGATATCCTTTGCCGCGTATTGACGATCTGTTTGACCAACTACAAGGAGCCAGCTATTTTTCAAAAATCGACCTTAGATCCGGGTATCATCAATTGAAGGTTCAGGATGATGATATTCCTAAAACAGCTTTTAGAACTCGATACGGTCACTTTGAATTCACTGTTATGCCGTTCGGCTTAACGAATGCACCAGCTGCATTTATGGATATGATGAATCGAATCTGTAAACCATACTTGGATCGATTCGTTATCGTATTCATTGATGATATTCTTATATATTCAAAGTCTGAATCTAAATCATTGATGATATTCTTATCTATTCAAAGTCTGAATCATCAATTCCATTTGAAAACCATACTCGAAGTACTTAGAACAGAGAAATTATACGCTAAGTATTCTAAGTGTGAGTTTTGGCTTTCAGAAGTTCAATTCCTAGGTCATGTCGTAAGTGCCAAAGGAATCCAGGTGGATCCAGCAAAAATCGAGGCCATAACCAAATGGGAGGAACCAAAATCTCGAACCCAAGTTAGGAGTTTTCTTGGTTTAGCGGGATATTATCGGAGATTTATTCAAGACTTCCCCCGTATTGCTGTCCCTTTAACCTCACTTACCCGGAAGTCGATTAAATTCGAATGGGGACCTAAGCAGGAAGAAGCCTTTTAAACTCTGAAACAAAAACTGACAAATGCACCCATACTAGCCCTACCTGAAGGACTAGATGGCTTTACCATATACTGTGATGCCTCGCACACAGGAATGTGCAGCATATTAATGCAACGAGACAAGGTAATAGCCTATGCCTCACGTCAGTTAAAAACTCGTGAGAAAAACTACACCACTCATGATCTTGAACTGGGAGCTATAATTTTTGCTTTGAAATTATGGCGACATTATCTTTATGGTGTCAAGTTCACCGTCTTCACTGATCATAAGAGTCTCAAACATATATTTAACCAAAAGGAATTAAATATGAGACAAAGAAGATGGATGGAAACTCTTAGTGATTATGATTGTGACATTGAATACCACGAAGGTAAAGCAAACGTTGTAGCTGATGCGTTAAGTCGAAAAGAACACAAGATACCTAAACGTGTTCGAGCCCTTCGACTAGAACTTAAAATTGACTTAACTAGTCAAATTCGTGATGCACAAAAGTTGGCTCTAGAGCAAGGGAGCATTAAAGAAGAAAAAGAGAACGGTACCATTGATCAGCTGGTTAAGGGGGATGACGAAATTCTCCGCCTTGGCAAAAGAATATTGGTACCAGCGACTGGTAATCTAAGAGATAAGATTCTTGAGGAAGCTCATAAATCCAAGTATATGATGCATCCGGGAAGTGATAAAATGCATCACAACCTCAAGAACGATTACTGGTGGATAGGCATGAAGAAATAAATAGCTATGTATGTAGCCAAATGCCTAACTTGCTCAAAAGTCAAAGCGGAACACCAAAAACCGCGGGGACTCTTGCAGCAACCTGAAATCCCTATCTGGAAATGGGATATGATAACCATGGACTTTATAATGAAGTTACCAAAGACTACTCGAGGTAACGATGCCATTTGGGTTATCATTGACAGATTGACAAAATCTGCACATTTTATTCCAATTCAGGAATCATTTTCAATGGACAAATTAGCCCAACTCTATGTAGAGAAAATCGTAGTAATGCATGGTGTACCACTATCAATAATCTCTGATCGAGATAGTCGGTTTACATCAAACTTCTGGAGAAGTTTCCAGAAAGCTATGGGCACCTGTCTGAACTTAAGCACTGCTTATCATCCGCAGACAGATGGGCAAAGTGAAAGGACGATTCAAACATGGGAAGATATGCTTCGTGCATGCGTAATCGATCTTGGTGGTAGCTGGGATACTCATCTCTCGTTGATGGAGTTTTCTTATAACAACAGTTACCACACGAGTATACAGATGCCACCATTCGAAGCTTTATACGGTCGTAAGTGCCGAATGCCGGTATGTTGGTCAGAAATCGGAGACAAACAAATGTCTGGACCCGAACTGGTTCAAAAGACTACTGATCAAATTCAACTAGTCAGTGATAGACTAAAAGCGGCTCAGGATAGACAAAAGAGCTATGCTGACATACGCCGCATACCATTAGAATTCCAAGAAGGTGATAAGGTATTGTTGAAAGTATCACCTTGGAAGGGAGTTGTTCGTTTCGGTAAGAAAGGTAAACTGAGTCCCGATTTGTTGGACCATTTAAAAACCTAGAAAGGATTGGACCGGTTGCTTGTAAACTCGAACTCCCTGAAGAAATGAAAGGCATACATAACATATTTCATGTTTCGAATCTTCGCAAATGTTTAGCCGACGAAACGCTTTCTATGCCTTTGAAAGACGTGCAAGTCAACGACAAGCTTAAGTTTGTGGAACAACCAATTCAAATAGAAGATTCTGTGGTTAAGTTCCTCAAAAATAGGCATCTTAAGATTGTCAAAGTGAGATGGGATTCGCTTCAATGACCCGAATACACTTGGGAACTCGAATCTGAAATGAAGAAGAAATACCCTCATCTGTTCCAATAATCTCGAGGACGAGATTAATTCAAAGGTGGGGAGGATGTAAGATCCCATAAAAATCCATAAATATTTTGGACTAAAATTTTCAATCTAAAAAGTTATGGATAAACTTTGCAAAATATAAAAAAGGAAAATAAGAAAAGATGGGTGCATCCCACATTGGTGGAAGAAAGAAAGTGGAATCCTTGCACATTGGTATAAATAAGGAGTGTAAATCCCATCCCACATTGGAAGTGGATAAAAATGTTGAGCTCCTTATAAGAAGATGAAATTCCATAATAATATTCTTATATGACCTTATGCACCCAGTGGTCCTAGCAGAGGGTGCCAAGCACCCAAACGAGCACGCGCACGGGCTCGGGCGATGGGCGCAATGTGGCGCACTTTGCACTTCGCAAGATCTGGAACTAGATTACATGATCTAATATTAATACGTGGTTATTATCAAAATATAGGTCTGATCAATCCCGTTCATCCAACTTAAACGAAAGAAGTTAAAGCTCGATTTTGAAAGGTGAATACGTACAACCTTTTAATGGAAACTTCGCAAGTTAGACATTGGGTTTGACTTGACAAGTCTGTCAAAGTAAAGGGATTACGTGATCCCTAAGTTTGTTGAATGTTTACATGAGATATTAGGATCTCTAAAACTTATAATACATGTTAGATAATAAAATACTTAGACAGTCAATACATGTGTCTGGATCCAAACATATTGTTGCATGTAGATTAAACTAGTTTCTTAATATGGGTAGTGGGTCCCGAGAATTTATATAGTTTGTTACATGCTGGTCAAACTAACCTCCTCAATATGGGCATCAGATCCCGAGGGCATGTTAGTTTGTTGTATTTTACTGTGGCAATGGTCCCATAAATAAGAGAAGTTTCTGCTAAGTAATAAGAAAACTTTCTATGTATTATAATGATTGTTAAAACTATTTTATTGAGTCAATACGTTTCACCAGCATATCGCTGACGTATTTACTTAACATTTCAGGTAAGGAAAAGATGTGCTAAGCAAGGATAGAGTCATACTGTTAGAAGATTCGTGAAGAATAGCTCAGTTTTTTATATATAAAAATAAACGAAATCCTTGTTATGTAAATTACTTGTTTTGTAAAACAATGTAAGTTTGGGCGTTTATTCCCAAACTAAATTTGATGAATATAATATTATTTTAATTAAAAGAAGTCTTCCGCTGAAATAAACCTTATACTCTGATATATTTACAAAACAGGTACCAACGGGCAGTCACGCTCCCAGGCCCGGTTTGGGGGTGTGACAATAATGCATGAGTGAATGACCTCTTAAATTTTTTTAAGAGGTACAATCACCATTGCATAATTAACAATTACTATTGCATACAAATTTGAAATTTTAGGGGTAGTATAGTATTTTGGAAATGTTGACGGTTAAGAATATTTGGTTTGGAAAATCGTTATAAATATAGCCCTTCAACTTTAACAAAACTTTGTTAATCTATAAAGTACTTACACATAAACCTCTAATTTTTACTCATTTATTTAACAAATTCATTTAAATTTTTTATTTCTCCTTTATCTTTTAATATATTAAGTTAATTAACAAAACCGGACTTACCATTGCAATGTGCATATTTCTGTTAACGTTTCAATGTAAATTCTATCTTATTTAGATGTGCTTATTATAATGTACAAGTCAATTAAGCAAAAGAGTACAACTCAAATATGCAAGTATGAACATAAAATATAATTACAAATTTAGGCCTTCAACTACACTCAACTTTTATAAGTTAATTAATAATTACTCTTTCATTCCCTTAAGTTTACTTATATATTTATCTATTTTCTTTTTTCTTCGTTTTCTTTTATATCTTTAAATATAATAGCATTTAATATATTTTAAACATACAACAATGGTATGTTTATTTTTGTCGACGTCTCAAAGTAAGATTTGCTGACTATCGACATGCGCATTATAAGCCAAATGGTTCCGTGACATTTAAATAAAACTAGGTGAACTAAACATGTTTCATTGACTTATCGTCACGTGCCCAATAATAATATACAACTTTTATTCATTGCCAAACAAAAGAAAAAGGACCTCAACTCGACTGCTAGAGTGCCTGACTCGACTTAGGTTCAAACCTGACATAATTAATCTTTTCTTTTTTAATCAGCCTTGTCACTTTCGTTGTTTGTTATCGTGCATATAAAAATTTCCCACTGCTACCTAGTTTTTTTTTATAGAATATACTAGGGGTGTTCAAAATTTGATTCGAATTCGAAACATTCGAAATTCGACTCGATTCGAATTCGAATACGAAGATTCGAATTCGATTTCAAAATATTCGAATTCGATTCGATCCGTATTCGAGTATAGTAATCGAATACGAATTCATGATTTTTTATTCGATTCGATTCGAAATTCGATTCAAATTATATAATATATTAATATATATTTAATTTATTAATTTAGGTTAAATCCTTAAATAATAAATGTCAAAACATAATAATAAATCCCAATAACCCATACTGATATTTCTTAGTTTTGCCAATACTTAATTTGAACTTATTTTCATGTGGTATTGTAGCTACTTTAAACTTATATTTATGTGATTTACATTGATGATTATGATTTTTGAAGTTTTTGACATATGTGAACTTGAATCAATTCAAATTTATTCGAATTCGAGTTTAAATACGAATAGAATCGAATTTCGAATATGGGATGTAATACGAATACGAATACGAATCGAATAATCCAACTTTTTAAACGAATACGAATACCAGCAAAAAAATAAATTAATCGAATTATTCGATTCGATTAACTTGAAAATTCGTTATTCAATTCGATGAACACCCCTAGAATATACATGACTTTTATTTTATTTTTTATTAAAATGCAAGGTTAAGGGTTCATTTATTCATTTAGATTGTATCTTATAGAAAATATCCATATGATTTAATGCATGTTTATTTTCTTTCAACTTATAACTAATGCCATTTTGTCAACGTTCTTGCACGGTCAAGTTATCTAACAATTAACATTAGGTCATAGGGTATACTCTAATGCCCGACATACATTAAGATGACATGACATTGATTAAACCACTTGTGTTAAATTTGTTAAAAATGACCTTGGATTATGCTTTTCGCAGGTTAAAAGACAAAGAACAATATATTAAATTAACTAGAATCTTGCCCATCGTGCGTTGCGGCGAGAGCACGTTATGTTACTGCATACGTCAAGTTTGTGTTGGGTATTAATCGTTATACCATTTGAAAAGTTAAGATAGAAACATTTAAACCATTTTTTTAAAAGAAGGGTTGATAATGCGGTTATAAAACACTTTTTAACAACTTAAAGTTAGCATATTGCAATGGTTAGAGCTAAAACTATGACATTAAACTACCAGGCCACGAGTACAAAACTAGGTTTTGAGGATTTGTATAATAACTGTAATATACAAAATCAACATTCAACTTTTTTTCTTTGTGAAAAAGACGTATCGTAAAATATGTTTAAAAGATTGTAACTACTAAAAATCAATTTAAAAATATTTATGTCGTCGCTGCATCAACGGGTTTACAACCAGTACGTTGTTTTAATAACCACTTTTAACTTCTTAACATTTTCTTTGAAAAAAACCATGTTTTTAATTAGAAGAATTCGATTATGGTAACGTTTTCTAATTATCTTCTTTATTTTTTTAGAGAACGACTTTCGTGTATTTAAGCTACCACACTCCTTAAATTTGGAGAGCCCCGATGTCCTATTCTGGCCATACTATGATGGCTTTAGAGTTTGGCTTGGGCGTTCCCCCGAGAAACCATACCGTCGACTGTCACTTAACAATCGTTGTGCCACCTCAAAAGCAGAACTCTCTGGTGTAACACACGGTGGGGCGATAACCCGGGTGGGCTCAAGATTCGAACTAACAACCTTTACACAAGGCATAGCTCAAATCTATCATTGCCAATATCCATCCAAATATGACATAAGTGAAATTCGAACTTGAGTCTCCACTAAAGAACCAAAATCTCCTACCAGCATACCACAAGCGAGGGATACCACCAGATTTTCAAACCCTCACTATAACCCTAAAAAGCTGATAAAAGAATTTAGAAAAATACCATTGTATCAACTAAAAAACAAAACAATGGTCTATGCCTTTTTTTTGTGGCCTTTTTAACAAGATTCAGATATACTTAGGGTCAGATTTTATGTATATGGAGCTGCTCAAGTACCGACATTAGATTTGCGGGGCTTTTATAATTGATGTTTTGAGAAAACCAAATTAACAACCTTTAGAGTGCTTAAACATTATGATAAAACTGCCAAAATAAACATACAACTATACAAAAGCATACACATATATTTTTATACTTTGACGATTTCTATTCAAGAATTAGCACACAAAACTCTTATGACATGTTACTAAGAAACAAAAGACTCCACTTTAGAAATTACAAAGTAAACAAGAAGAACCATCAACATAAAAAACTGATCATGGCCTAGTTAAACACACCGAGACCTACAAAGGCCGATGAGGATAGACAAAAGAGAATTATGTTTTTTTGCAACAACAGTAGCAACAACAACAGTAGTAATAATAATAATAATAATAATAATAATAATAGTAAAGATTAATTTCATATATATACCCTTACAAACGTTAAAAATATCATATATACGCCCCGTAATAATAGTAATTTAGTTTGGTCTTTCATATAATGAACCATGCCTTTTTCAAAGAGCACAATTCGTGTAAGACTTTAAGCTACCAGGGTAAGTAAACAACAAGAATCAACAAGATATATAAAAAGATATATAAAGACTAAACCTAATCAAACACAATACTACGACAAAAATGGCATTATAATTAGTTGGGATAATACAATACAATAACAAAATTTGAAGCTTTTGGTGATGATTAATAGCATAGAAACATCGTCATTTATTCATAGAACTAATTAGAACTTAGAACTCGTTATTCTTATATACCTATCTAAATTAAGAATGGGTGGTTGGGGGTCTAGTATTTGGATAATCTAGTATTTTAATCATCAGCAATCCATGGAAACTAATTAATAGGAAAACACTATAAAATAAAGATAACTAAAAATTAAAAGTGGAAGAGTTCAAATGATGTTTTATGGTATTTGAGAACACCCTCGGAGGGACATACCGTGTGATAGATTGGATATTAAAACAAGGAACAAAATAGGGGAAAAAAAGATTCATAAACGGTCAAACATCAAATTAGTATAAAAAACCGACCCGATTGAGTCTATGTATCACTAGCATAATAATTAAACATCTTTAGCTTACATCAAATTAATTAAACGTCATTAGTTGACACCAAGCTTAAAAATCATCGTTGGCATGATTTTAGCCTAAAAGTTAAAAAATTACATGACACGCCAATTTAATTTTAGCCTAACATTTAAAGACCACTTTTAACTTCTTAACCTTCTCTTTGAAAACAGTAACACCACTCCATTAGAAATTACCACATCTAGCTATAGTTTATATGATGTTTTTTCATATTTGAGTAGCGATCACTTGCAATAACAATATAGACACATTGATATCATTTTTACCTTTGGTTATACAACTAAACCATGGATTTGGACCAAATGTGGCAGATTCATGGATTAGAATACGATTCTGGTAAGATATCGAGTACTATGATGGAGGTATGAACCATGGTATTGAGAAATTCAATACATGCTACAGGAAGACATTTTATAATTTCTGCAAGTAAGGTTTTTGATCAAGATTATATGCTAACGGAGTAACAGGATTACCGAGTTGACATTGCTAACGTGGTAAGTAGAGGTGGCAAATGGGTTGGGTTGGGTCGAACGAGTCATGGGTTGAAATGAGTCATGGGTCAAAACGAGTGTGAGTCAGAATGAGTTTGGGTCAAAAAGGATCAACTAAAAAAATGGTTGTTTTGGTTTGGGTCGAACAGGGTTTGTTTTTTTTTTTTTTTTGTAAACGAGAATAACGGCGGAAACATTTTAGTTTTTTTAGATTTTTCGTTTTTTATTTATATTTTAAGTTATGAAAATGCAAAGAAAGATACAACATTATGACATTAAACAAACCAGACGGGTAAAAAACTAGTCCGAATATATATATATATATATATATATATGGTTGATACATATGGTAGCAAAATAGAATCGGTAAGGTTTCATTAAGTAATTCAAAAGATAACAATATATTTTTTGAACCTAGAATATTACCAATAGGCGGGCAGTAATAACTAATAATATAAGTAGGTAGATAAAGTTTGATCACTCTACAGCAGCTCGTCCATGCGTACTTGAACGAGGAACTTATCAATGTCGGGCGGAAGGATTAGACAACCTTTTGTTGATGTGCCCTCCTCGTGTTTTCTGTAGACCCCGGGTGTCGCTTTCATTGCACTTGATATAGCAATCGTGCATCATGACTCGTGCCCATTGTCACACTACATATATAATAATAATAATAATAATAATAATAATAATAATAATAATAATAATAATAATAATAATAATGTATTAGTAAAAAAGATTTGATCATTACAAACCAAAATCATAGATTAGATAGATAATATATGTAGCCACTCACCTTGTAGATCTGCCCGCACAATCTCCGACTGCAGATTCCACAATGGAGGATCGACGCCTCTGCTGTTGATTTGTTTTCAATAACAACTTCTTCGACGTGGCGCTTGAATTTGCACCGTAACATTGAAACTAAACCTTGAAGCCTTCTCATATTCTGAAACTACTAATTAAGCACTCAATATAATATTGTTAGGCTTACTTATTATATAGCCCCCCATAGGTCCGTTTACCTAAATTGATTTCAAAATCCATGCCTTACTTATAAAATTATTATTTATATTTCCTTTTTTATAAATTTTATTATTACTATTATTATTATTATTATTATTATTATTATTATTATTATTATTATACGTTTTATACGTTTTGTATATTAATTAACCATTCCTATCGATATATATTATTGTTTGTCACAATATATAATTCTTGATTTACTTACCCTCTCTTATTCTTTATTTTACTTGCTAAACTAACCTATCGAAAATCATGTATCTATCGTTACCGTCACAATATTAGTTCTTGATTTACTTGCCCTCTTATTCTTGATTTTACTAAACTAAATTTGGTTACGATCGAGAATCATATTATTATCATAATATTAATTCTTGATTTACTCTCTTGAATTTTGAAATTCGCGTCTTGACATATATATTCTTATTATTTTGTTTTGCCCTTGTTAAGTTAAGTTAGCTTAGTGTAGTGCGTGTAATCACTCATATGGCTGAGATGGACTTTCATCATCATATATACCCGCTCTGATTCATTTACAAGATATATAGACTTTTTTTCAAATAATAAAATAAAAAATGGCATTAGTTAAGATGATACAATACAATGGCTGATGATCAAGGCAAGTAAACAACAAGAATCAACAAGATATATAAAGACTAAACCTAATCAAACACAATACTATGACAAAATGGCATCATAATTAGTTGGGATATGATATAATACAATGACAAAATTTGAAGCTTTTGGTGATGATTAATAGCATAGAAACATCATCATTTGTGCATAGAACCGGTTAGAACTCATTATTCTTATATACTTATCTAGATATGAAGTTAAGTGAAACTCAAAATAAGGACCCGTCAAGCCCTTACATCCATTCAAAAATTTAAAACTAAAAGCCCTAACCGTTTTCTTTATTACACCTTCTATCTATTACATTTAGAGTTGAAAGCAAACCTATTTGTCAACCTTTTAATAAGAAAAAATACATTATGAATTACACATTTAGTTCTAACATGAAGTTTTATTAAATTTTATTGTTACACAATGTTTTACGAATCACAATTTACATCCTAATTATATTATTGTTATTGAAGCTGCTTTCATCATGATAAAATAATTAACGTTGTGTTCCAGAGATTCAGTTATAGAGAGAAGGAAGAGATTTTGGAAGAAATTGAAAAAAATTTGTGTTCCAGAGTTTTGTTTAATGGAGAGAAAGAAGAGAAGAGGAAGGAGAGAGGAAGATTTAAAAACTAATTTTATTTCCTTCCAAATTGGAATGATTTGGAGAGATAGAAAGAATCAAACTCACGTTCATATTTTACATTCCATATTTAACCCTATCATTAACATGGCGGCAATTTCTCCCACTACCCGCCATATTTTCAACCACTTCAATCATAACTTTCACAATTCTACAAGCATCCAGAAGAAGAAACAGAGAACTGAAGACACTTGTGTTAATTTCTCATCAGAGATTAAGGTAACACCAACATCAATTTCGTTTTAATTTCTACAATAATAGCTGTAGTTTGATGTTAATATTGGGGTTTTTTAACCCTAAGGTGCTGTTTGTTTTTCAGAGGTAAAATGTCAGAAGACTGCGAAACCACATCTGCCAATATCTGTAGCAGAAGAGGTGGACCAAAACTCTGCAGTCTGTAACAAGAAAATTGTTTGTTTTTTAACATCTGCAGACTGCTAAAATAAGCTGATAATAATAATTTCTCTTTTGTTAGCAAATTAGCAATGGCATGAGTGAAACATACATATTAATTGATCAACAACATTATTAAACAACTTCAATCTGAATCAAAAGAATAACAAATCAATACATAAACTATAAATCAATTAATAAGCATTCAATCTCCATCAGGTACTGTGTTCCGGTAAGTCAACGAAGAAGAAGATGACGTTGACTTCTTCCAATTCAGCACTGGAAGAAACAATTATTATTATTATTATTATTATTATTATTATTATTATTATTATTATTATTATTATTATTATTATATGTTTCTATTTGGTCCTTACTGTATGAATACAGTCGGAATGCACCAGAGGAGGTAGAAAGGCGGCGGCAGGGTTGCAGCGGTGGGGCGGCGGCGCTGAAGCAGTGGAGCGACGGGGTTGCAGTGGTGGGGGAGTAGGGCGGCAGTGGAGCGACGGGGTTCGGTGGGGGAGTTGGGCGGCAGTGGAGAGAGGAGGGGATTAGGGTTTGGGAGTTCTGATGGAATAAGAAGAATGATGGAAAGAAATTGGGTTAGAAGAGGTGAGAAGTAGCAATACCAACACTTCTGGGAGAAGAGGGCGCGCAGACGTTTTTTAATGAAACGTCTTCGAAAAAACAAACACACTGCAGAGCCCAAAGTCTGCGCGCCCTCTTCTCAGTGCAGACAAAAGAGGTGGAGAAGTGCTTCTGAGGAAAAACAAACAGCACCTAAGTCAATTCACACAGGTATGTCATTGTAAAAATTTCTTGGATATCAGTAGTTATACATATAGAGACACACAATTTTTTAAACTTTTTTATTTTTAAATTTTATTTTTTTTTATTATTTATTTTACAAATGTTGATATATAAAAGAAAAAAATATAATTTTAACATACATATTATATAAAATTTATAAATTAGAACATTTATAACTTTATATGTTTTATATGTTTTAATCTAAACGAGCCATCGAGCCGAGCTAACGAGTCGAGCCACGAGCCGAGCTAATCCTGGCTCGAGTTTGGTTCGTTTAGAAATTGAGCCGAATCGAGCCGAGCTCATTTAGAATCGAGCTTTTTCGAGCCGAGCTTTTTTCGATCTATTTTTGAACGAGTTTCGAGCGAGCCGCGACCAACGAGCTTTTTGAACAGCCCTAGTTCGAGCTCGATAAGTGAAGCTCGGGCTCGTTTATTAAACATGCTTATTAATCAACCCATTTTGACTTATTATTCTTTTTAACTAAATCTTTGATTTGATCTATGTGAGTTGTTTATAATTCTACTCATTAGCAAACAGGTCACAGCTGCAACATATGTGATCACCAACATGCTAACATTTCAGTAATATATGCAGACAATTTTCTTGCATGTGGTTGGTCTTGTTGACCACAAGCTAGCCAGTGGTTGGTCTTGTTGACCACAAGCTAGCCAGCCCCCACCTTGTTCATGTGTCTTTTTTTCTTGTTTTTTAGTAAATATTATTACTAATAGTGTACTAATCAATATTAATTGTGGGCATGTGTGTATATGTTTAATGGTGATGGTCCAAAATTTGTTCGTGATGCGTTTCAACTTGCAAAAGAGAAATCACCTTGCATCACTTTTATTGATGAAATTGATGCTATTGATACAAAGCGGTTTGATAGGTATTAAAACGTGTATATTTTCATTTGAAACGCGTAGAAAATTATCATAAAGCTATTGTATTGGTCCACTTGGTTATGAGACTAGATTTTGCGTTTATTTGCAGTGAAGTCAATGGTGATAGGGAGGTCCAAAGAACTATGTTGGAACTACTTAATCAGTTGGATGGTTCCAACAGTGATGACCGAATTAAGGTACTTCGTTCTCGAGTTAATCTATTATAATTGAAATAATATAGTTTAATCAATTATGTTATTATTAAATCTCGACTTAGGAGGTTGTATGCAACTATACAATAAAAATAGACTTCGGGCGAGCTTCAGCCTATTTGAACCTCACTCGTTTAACTAATTATTATATTTGACCCTTTTGAGATAAAACACAACCCAAATTGACCCATTCACAAGTAAATGAGTAGGGATACAACTTTAAAACAAAGTTTACACATCAACTAAAAACTTACTTGCAAGCTGCACAGTTTCCTTTTGAAGCTCATCTCTTACCTGGTTTACAAATAAAACAAAATATTAAGAATAACAACTAAAATGTAAAAGCAATATGTTGAAGACTGTAACAATAAACTAAAATGGTTGTCTGAATAATATTTTTGATGCTTACATTGTAAAGTTTCAAAGTAAATGTAATTGTTCCCTATTTATAAAGAAAAAGGTTTATATGAATGTTGTAATTGTTCCCTATTTACAAAAAAAAGTTTTATATAAATGTTGTAATTGTTCCCTATTTAATTAAGCTACAAGGCCCCAAGGACTTGGTTCCTAATTAAGTCATTTCACACCAGTAATATGGTATTTGTTTATTATCGAAAGATCCGAGTTGTTACAATAAAGAAGTCATGTTCACCTTGTTTGTGTCAACCCTTGGCTTGAAAGTCGATAAAATCGTATGATGTTTTAAAAACTGTTGTAACCGGATTTCACAAGCTAGCCAAGTTAATTTGGAAACGGGAGCTTTGTTAATTAAGCTACAAGGCCCCAAGGACTTAGTTCCTAATTAAGTCATTTCACCATTCAAGTTTTTAAATCGTTTATCTCCTTTCAAATTATCGATGTATGTCGCGGGTTCAACCGGGAGTCTTCTTTTATCACTTTCATCAAAATCATATGGGTACAACTCAACTAATCGTAAAATTTTTGGAATTGAAAATGCCCGAAAATTATCACAAGGAGTCAAATAACTTAACAAAACAAGTAAGTCGGATGTTACCTCATTAAAACGGTCCCCAAACTCTTGGATTTGCAAATCTAGAACCGCATTGAAGCAACCATACTCATAATAGTGGCGATTTTTCATGTTTGTTTTTTTTTTCTTGGCGTTAGTATGTTAATGTAGTCATCATCGATCGAAAGGACGAAGTGAGGCAGCAAAGGCGGTCAAAAAAATAAATTTTAGAAGTTAGAACTGGATTTTAGGCTAAAAATTGAGTAGGGTTTGAATTGGGTTGGGTTGTGGGCTTAAAAGTTGGATTAGATATTGGACTAATGGACTTGTTAATATTAAAGGCAAATTTAATATAAAAATTGTTTATATAACGTTTATATAATTATATTTATAAAATTGTCATTGTATTTTTTGTTAGGGTTAGTCTCAAAATCTCATGGGGGTCGTCTTAAAATTATACAGGGTACGGCTTCAAAGTTTCACAGGGGTCGGTACCAAAATTTTACAGGGGTCGGTCGGGAATTTTTCGGCATATTAACACTAAAATAAAAAATTCATAGGGGACGAGGGACACCCCTCCTTATACTTGGCTACGCCCCTGCCGGCGATTGGTTCACCCTCGGATTTTCCATCGTCACCCCACCCCTCTCCTCCACGCCCGTTTAACCTCTATTACTCTAAACCAAGTTCTGAAATCATTCTTGAGGGCGGCTGGTTGAAATGTCCAGCCTGCTCCCAATCATGGAGTCGACCTATCTATCAGGTAGGTTTGTTTTTTAATAATTTATTAAATGTTGTTGTTTTTTAATAATTTATTAAATGTCGTTGTTCTAATTATTATTATTATTATTATTATTATTATTATTATATGTTTATTATTATTATTATTATTATTATTATTATTATTATTTGTGTTGTTGTTTCACATGCATTATACTAATACTTATACTATATAATATATTATCTAGTATAATCATACTATATCAAGGATGGAAACAGTTTTCTCTTAAAGTTTTATATAATTTACTATAAAACGATTACAATAAAGTGGCAGGCAAACGGGCAACAAGCTACGCCGCAACCCCCTTTTATGATAGAAAGTTTTTTATTAGGGATAATTCTCAAAATGGTCCAACAGGAGAGAGAAAACCAAAATAGTCTATTTGAAGAGAGATTTTCAAAATAGTTCATACAAACTTATCTTCAACATGACATTGATAATCGTGACGTGAGATTTGTTAACCACTCACAGTGTGACACGTGTAAAGGTACGTGAAAGTCGCTCCCAAATCTGTCTGCACCGATAGTTTTCTGGCCAAAATCTTTTTCTCATAAATGCATCTCCTCCGACGTATTTCAGGTGAATTTCGTCTCATACGAGAAATTTCAAAAAAGTTGCAAAAAAAACGATACTTTTCCAAAGAATTTAGTCTTGTTAGATGATTTTCAAAAAAGTTAAAAAAAACGATAATTTCCCAACAAATTTAATCGGATGATTTTTATAAAAGTTTTAAAAATATGGCAAGTGTTAAGAATGTGGTGGGTGGTGGATGATGTCGGTGGGTGGTGGTGGTTGATGATGGCGGTGTGTGGTGGTGGTTGATGATGGCGGTGGGCGGTGGGTGGTAGTGGTAGATGATGGCGGTGGGTGGTGGTGGTTGATGATGGCGGCGGGCGATGGGTGGTGGTGGTGAATGGTGGTGGTAGGTGGTGAATATGATTTTCAAAAAAGTTTTTTAAAGAACTATTCTTTTTATGCAAAAAAAAAAGATAACTTTCATCTAAAAACCCTCGAATTTAAATAATTTGTAACAAAATTCATATTTTCTGACAACTCATCTTTTTATGCAAAAAAAAAAGATGAAATTCACCTGAAATGCATCGGAGTAGATGAATTTATGAGAAAAAGATTTTTGCCAAAAAACTATCGGCGCAGACAGATTTTGGAGCAACTTTCACGTACCTTTACACGTGTCACACTATGAGTTGTTAAAAAATCTCACGTCACGATTACCAATGCCACGTTGAAGATAAGTTTGTATGGACTATTTTGAAAATCTCTCTTCAAATTGACTATTTTGGTTTTCTCTCTCCTGTATACTTGTAGCATTTTAGTATACAATAGTAATATTTGACCTTAATTATGATGACAATACAGCATTTCTCTAATAGACACATATATACATTATCTTTTGAATTAAAAAAGTTTTAAACTTATAATAAGTTTTATAGAAAACATTGGCCATTTTGGGCTAATTGTAATAATAGCTATACAGATAAAACACTTTTATAATCAATTTTAAGTGAAGAATTACAAAAGGCTTTGTAATACACTTATAAGTTACAATCCATGTTGATAGCATTGAGTAGGATTAGGACTTTATTTATTATAATTATTATGGCTTTGGCTTGAAAGATAACATTTTTTTGTTATCTTACTATTATTATTATTATTATTATTATTTGTGTTGTTGTTTCACATGCATTATACTAATACTTATACTGTATAATATATTATCTAGTATAATCATACTATATATATCGTAGACTTATGATAGAAATTATTTTTATTAAATATTCGCCGTAATGAATGTGATTATAAAACGCTACAAGGATACAATAGTAATATTTGACCTTATCTTGTTGATAGAATAATAAAAGGACAAGATAATGAAAGTTCTCGTTGTTTAGAGAATATGATTAGAGGATAATGGAAGTTAATTTTAATAAAAAGAAAGAAGAAAAAGAAAAAAGAAGAAATATAATTCTTTTTTTAGTGTGATAAAGACATTTTTAGTGTGACAAATAATAATAACACTAATAATAATAATAACAACAATAACAAAAATAATAACACTAATAATAATAATAAGAAGAGGAATGAAAATAATAAAAATAATAACACTAATAATAATAATAATAACAACAACAACACTAATAATAATAATAACAATAATAACACTAATAATAATAATAATAAAAATAATAATAAGAATAACACTAATAATAATAATAATAACACTAATACTAATAAAAATAATAATAAGAATAACACTAATAATAATAATAACACTAATAATAATAATAGTAATAATAATAATAGTAATACTAATAATAATAATAGCAATACTAATAATAATAATACTAATAATACTAATAATATACTAATAATAATAACACTAATAATAATAATAATAACAACACTAATAATAATAATACTAATAATAACACTAATAATAATAATAATAATAACACTAATAATAATAATAACAATAATAATAACACTAATAATAATAATAACAATAAAAATAATAATAATAATAATAATAATAATAATATTAGTAATAATAATAATAGTAATACTAATACTAATACTAATAATAATAGTAATACTAATAATAATAAAACTAATAATACTACTAATAATAATAACACTAATAATAATAATAACAACAACACTAATAATAATAATAACAATAATAAAAATAATAATAAGAATAACACTAATAATAATAAAAATAATAATTAGAATAACACTAATAATAATAATAACACTAATAATAATAATAACAATAACAATAATAATAACACTAATAATAATAATAATAATAACACTAATAATAATAATAACAATAATAACAAAAACACTAATAATAATAATAATATGAATAAGAATAATAAAAATAATAACAATAATAATAATAACAACACTAGTAATAATAATAACACTAATAACACAAATAACACTAATAATAACACTAATAATAATAACACTAATAACAATAATAATACAACTAATAATAATAATACTAATAATAATAATAACACTAATAATAATAATAAACACTAATAGTAATAATAACACAAATAATAATAATAATAACACTAATAATAATAACACTGCTAACACTAATAGTAATAATAATAACACAAATAATAATAATAATATTAACACCAATAATAATAACAATAATAATAATAAATAATATAATAATAATAATAACACTAATAATAATAATAATAGTAACAGTAAAAATAATAATAAACATAATAATAATAATAATCATAACCATAATCATAATCATAATTATAATAATAATAATAATAATAACACTAACAATAATAATAACACTAATAATAATAATAACAATAAAAATAATAATAATAATAGTAATAATAATAATAGTAATACTAATAATAACACTAATAATAAGAAAAATAATAATAAGAATAACACTAATAATAATAATAACACAAATAATAATAATAACACTAATAATAATAATAACACTAATAATAACACTAATAATAATAGTAATAGTAATAATAATAATAGTAATACTAATAATAATAATAATAGTAATACTAATAATAATAATACTAAAAATAATAATACTAATAATATAATAATAATAATAATAATAACACTAATAATACTAATAATACTAATAATAATAATAACACTAATAATAATAATAACAATAAAAAAATAATAATAATAATAGTAATAATAGTAATAGTAATACTAATACTAATACTAATAATAATAATAATAGTAATACTAATAACAATAATACTAATAATAATACTAATAATATACTAATAATAATAATAATAACAACAACACTAATAATAATAATAACTCTAATAATAATAATAACACTAATAACACTAATAATAATAATAATAATAATAACAACAACACTAATAATAATAATTACAATAATAAAAATAATAATAAGAATAACACTAATAATAATAATAACACTAATAATAATAAAAATAATAATTAGAATAACACTAATAATAATAATAATAACACTAATAATAATAATAACAATAACAATAATAATAACACTAATAATAATAATAATAATAAGAAGAAAAAGAAGAAAAAGAATAATAAAAACAATAACACTAATAATAAAAATAATAACACTAATAATAATAATAATAACAATAACAATAATAATAACACTAATAATAATAATAATAAGAATAATAATAAAAAAAATAATAACAATAATAATAATAACACTAATAATAATAATAATAACAACACTAATAATAACAATAACACTAATAACACTAATAATAATAATAACACTAATAACAATAATAATACAACTAATAATAATAATAACACTAATAATAATAATAAACACTAATAGTAATAATAACAGTAATAATAACAATACTAACACTAATAATAATAATAACACTACTAACACTAATAGGAATAATAATAATAACACTAATAAAACTAATAATAATAATAATTACACTAATAATAATAATAACACAAATAATAATAGTAATAATAGTAATAATAGTAATAATAATAGTAATGATATTAATAATAGTAATAATAACAATAGTAATACTAATAATAACACTACTAATAATAATAACAAAAACCCTAATACTAATAATAATAATAACACTAATAATAATAATAACAATAAAAATAATAATAAGAATAGTAATAATAATAATAATAGTAATACTAATAATAATAATACCAATAATAACACTAATAATAATAATAATAACAACAACACTAATAATAATAGTAATAACTCTAATAATAATAATAACACTAATAACACTAATAATAATAACAACAACAACAAAAACACTAATAATAATAATAACAATAATAAAAATAATAATAAGAATAACACTAATAATAATAATAACACTAGTAATAATAAAAATAATAATTAGAATAACACTAATAATAATAATAATAATCATAACACTAATAATAATAATAATAACACTAATAATAATAATAACAATAACAATAACAATAATAATAACACTAATAAGAATAATAATAATAATAATAAGAATAAGAATAATAATAATAAAAATAATAACACTAATAATAATAACACTAATAATAATAATAACAATAACAATAATAATAACACTAATAATAATAATAATAAAAATAATAACAATGATAATAATAATAACACTAATAATAATAACAACACTAATGATAATAATAACACTAATAACACTAATTGTAACACTAATAATAATAATAATAACAATAATAATACAACTAATAATACTAATACTAATAATAATAATAACACTAATAATAATAATAACAACACTAATAATAATAATAACACTAATAACACTAATAATAATAATAACACTAATAACAATAATAATACAACTAATAATAATAATACTAATAATTATAATAACACTAATAATAATAATAAACACTAATAGTAATAATAACACTAATAACACTACTAACACTACTAGTAATAATAATAATAACACTAATAATAATAATAACAATAAAAATAATAATAAGAATAGAAATAATAATAATAATAATAGTAATAATAATAATAGAAATACTAATACTAATAATAATAATAATAGTAATACTAATAATAATAATACCAATAATAACACTAATATTAATAATAATAACAATAACACTAATAATAATAATAGTAATAAGTCTAATAATAATAATAACGCTAATAACACTAATAATAATAATAATAACAACAACAACAACACTAATAATAATAATATCAATAATTAAAATAATAATATGAATAACACTAATAATAATAATAACACTAATAATAATAAAAATAATAATTAGAATAACACTAATAATAATAATAATAATAATAACACTAATAATAATAATAATAACAATAACAATAATAATAACACTAATAATAATAAGAATAATAATAATAATAAAAATAATAACAATGATAATAATAATAACACTAATAATAACAACAACACTAATAACAATAATAACACTAATTGTAACACTAATAATAATAACACTAATAACAATAATAATACAACTAATAATACTAATAATAATAATAACACTAATAATAATAATAATAAACACTAATAGTAATAATAACACTAATAATAATAATAACACTGCTAACACTAATAGTAATAATAATAATAACACTAATAATTATAATAATATTAACACCAATAATAATAACAATAATAATAATAACAATAATAATATAATAATAATAATAACACTAATAATAATAATAACACTAGTAAAACTAATAATAATAATAACAATAATAATAACACTAATACTAATAATAATAAGAAGAAGAATAATAATAAAAATAATAACACTAATAATAATAATAACAACACTAATAATAATAATAATAACAACAATAATAATAACACTAATAATAATAAGAATAAAAATAATAACACTAATAATAATAATAACACTAATAATAATAATAATAACAACACTAATCATAATAATAACACTGATAACACTAATAATAATAACACTAATAACAATAATAATACAATTAATAATAATATCACTAATAATAATAATAACACTAATAAAACTAATAATAATAATAACAATAACAATAATAATAACACTAATACTAATAATAATAACAATAATTCTAATAATAATAATAATAATAACAAAAATAATGAAAATAATAATAATATACAAATTTATAAAAAAATGAAAACTAGGAAACTATATCAACTACAATACCAATCTCCATAAACATTAATTGATAATAACAAAGAAAAAAACTAAAAATTACAACAAAAGAATTAAAATGAAGAAAAAAATAATAACAACATATACCAACAAATACATATAACAGCAAAAGAAAAAATCTAATAATAACAACAAAATATAAATCAGTAAATACTTATAACGTCTCATAATCGAAAATTAGCAAACTAACAAAAAATAACATCAAACACCTATAAAAATAAACCCAATCATAACAAATAATAATAAAAATAATAATAATAATAAAAACAATACAAATTTATAAAAAAATGAGAACGTAAGAAACAATATCAACTACAATACCAATCTCCATAAATATTAATTGATAATAACAAAGAAAAAAACTAAAAATTACAACAAAATAATCAAAATCAAGAACAAAATAATAACAACATATACCAACAAATACATATAACAGCAAAAGAAAAATCTAATAATAACAACAAAATATAAATCAGTAAATTACTTATAACGTCTCATAATCGAAAATTAGCAAATACTAACAAAAAATAACAGCAAAAACCTATAAAAATAAACCTAATCATAACAAATAATAATAATAATAATAAGAATAATAAAATTAATAAAAATAATAAAATTAATAATAATAATAATAACAATAAAAATAATACAAATTTATAAAAAAATGAGAACGTAAGAAACAATATCAACTATAATACCAATCTCCATAAATATTAATTGATAATAACAAAGAAAAAACTAAAAATTACAACAAAAGAATCAAAATCAAGAACATAATAATAACAACATATACCAACAAATACTTATAAGTGTTTATGGTTCGGTTAAAACATTGAAATCGTTTAAATCGGTCATTGGCTTGACTTCTTTTTTCTTTTTCTTTTTTACTTTCGGTTTGTTGGTCGGTTTAAAAAGTTTCAAAACGTAGTGAACGGTTAAAAGAAAAATCTAATAATAACAACATAATATAAATCAGTAAATACTTATAACGTCTCATAATCGAAAATTAGCAAATACTAACAAAAAAATAACATCAAACACCTATAAAAATAAACCTAATCATAACAACAAATTGGTTTTCACTGTTTTCATGTTAAGAATAAAATGTATTTGATCATGTTTCATAATAATAATGCTCTGTGACCTAGGGGTGTGTTTTTTATCCGTACCCGAATAAGGAACCCGAACCGAAGCGGCCCGAGACCCGAATAACCCGATCCGAATTCACCTGAACCGATTAAACTCTTAACCCGACCCGAGATAAAATATTCGGGTCGATATTGGGGTTGAAATACCCTTATTTGGGTTGACCCGAATAACCCAAAGTATGATACATCGATGTATGTATTCTTATTTTTATAAGGTATTTTAGTGGTGAAGTAACATAGTGACTATACGTATTCTTGTTCGGTTGTTCTCAATACTCCAATTAATATTGAATTTATCACATTGGATCCCAATGTATTAATTACCATAAAGCATGTTGAGAATGTATCTTTAATCAAAAACTTAAATATATAGTATTTAAACCAATATGTATCGGGCATTTTTCTTCAATATACACAAGTATTGATCACATGCTACAACACTTCATCCCGTCTAATACATGCTTTATGATAAGTTTCATGTTTTTCTAAATATTATAAGTTATTATTGAATATGGTTGTATATTACGGTTTTATAACAACTTATAATATGGTTTTTTTTATATTGTTAAAGGTGGATAAATGTTTTTAAATTTGTTAAACCCGAAACCCAGCCCGAATTAACCTAACCCATTTAACATGAAATCCGAACAAACCGAACTTATTTGGGTCGGTTCTTGGGTCAATTTGTTTTGAGCTCAAACCCGACCAACCCGACTCGAATAACTAACCCGAAGAACACCCTACCATGACCACCGGAGAGAGAGAGAGAATATTATTAATCACACCATGATCTCGAAGTGGTAACATAAATCGAGAGAATTTATAAACCCTGGATCTCTTGTATGTATTTCCCCCAAATTATCACACTCCAATAAACCCTAATAATTTTCTGGTCTTTTATTTATTCTCCAATTGCAAACGAATCTGTGATTCTGTTAATGGAGAATGGGTTGTTCACTCAGATTTGCTCTGCTGCTCATGCTCATGCTCATGCTCATGCTCATGCTCATGCTCATGCTCATGCTCATGCTCATGCTCATGCTCATGCTCATGCTCATGCTTTTGGCTGCAGGTATTTATGCATGTTTTTTTTAATTTGTAATTACTTTTGTTTATCTGCTGTTACCTGATAAAATGTAGTTTTTTAGGGGATTCAAATTTGGGCAAAATTGTCAGATTTTCAAAGTTACAAACTGTAAACTGAGTGTTGAAGTTAGAACTGTAAATATACTCGTAAATTATGTTAACCGATGATTTACGCGTTTTTTCGGCTAAAAAAGAGTTGGTAATTGGAACCCTAAGGCTATTTGTAGTGGGGGGCTACAAATTAGGGGCGATTTTTGACACATGGCGCCGGGTAATTTTTATTTTAGGGGTGTAATAGTTTTATAGTTCCCATCACATCATATACAACACACACACACCGGGGCGACAAATACATACCCCCCCCCCCCCCTTATCACCCTTTTATAGCCCGGCCCGGGGGGGTGCTTTTTAGCGTAGTCGCCTACAAATGGCGCCCCACTACACTCACACTAATAGATGACATTCAGATATGATATTTACTCGTTTAGGCCAGCTCGTCGAGACCTTTTTGTCCTCTGATTATGGGCCCAAGGTATGCTCATTTGAAGTTTTGCCCTTTCCTGTAGAGGTGCACAAACCAGTTTCAAATCCTATACCGGTTCGGTTTGGTAAAAAAAAGTCAAACCGGTTTATGATTGGTTTCAGTTCGGGTTGAAACCCATTTCTTGACTAGCTTACTATAGGTTTCTGACCAATTCTCTACCCGTTTTGGCCGGTTTTCCGTTCGGTTAACCGGTTTTGAAAGAGAGAATTACAAACTGGTTTCTGCATAGTCTGTTTCAAACCGGTTCGGTTTCAGTTCAATTTTCGGGTCGGTTCGGCCAACAGGTTTTTTTTGTCCAACTGGTCCCAAATCCAAATTATTAAATTGTAATTCAGTTTGGAAATATTAATGTACAACGAACACTTCCCACCCTGTGGTTATTATAATGTTAATCATAATTGCTTCATTGATCCTCTGATCTCCCCACAGTTTTTCCATCTTCCGGTGCACATGACTTTGAGCATTGCAAAAACTCCATCAAACAATGGGCTTCATCTTCACTACACTCAAACACCAAAGATGGTCACATCCTCAAAGACTTGTTATTCTTCCTTCATATCCCAAGAACCGGAGGCCGAACCTATTTTCATTGTTTTCTGAAGAAATTATATTCTGGTGAACTAGAATGCCCGCGGTCATATGATAAATTACGGTTTGACCCGCGGTAAGTTTTATAATTCTAGAAAGTTAGTATCTTTGTTGATTTTTTGTTTCATATTGTCTTGATAGTTGATAGTTTGTGTTGTTATGCAGGAAACCTGATTGCAGGCTTTTGGCAACTCATGACGATTACAGCATGATGTCAAAGCTTCCAAGTGATCAAACATCAGTGGTCACAATTCTTCGTGACCCGATCGAACGTGTGTTTAGCACTTATGAGTTTTCTATAGAAGTAGCAGCTCGGTTTTTAGTGCACCCGAATTTGACTTCGGTTATGAAAATGTCAAACCGTGTGCGGTCAAAGAGCGGTGGCGTGAGCACCCTTGAGATTTGGCCTTGGAAGTATTTGGTTCCGTGGATGCGTGGGGATTTGTTCTCTCGGGTATGATTTAAAAAAATGTATTTGTGGAATTAACATTTATTTAAAAGATTTAGAATGTTGAATATTATTACTTTAATTTGATGAATAGAGAGATGCACGAAAGAGACGCGGCCCGCCTTATTCTTATGGGAATGATTCGTATGATATGGAAGAAGTTGTTATGCCGTTACATGATTATATTAATCACCCTGTCGCTCGTGATATTATTCACAATGGTGCCACTTTTCAGGTATAATTTTTGTACATTTTGTACATTTATGAATATATTGACAAGAAAAATATTTGATTGCAAATAGGTTTGTAATTGAACCGAACGTTCAGTGAACTTTTTGATGGAAAATTTTTATATGTTCGTTTATTTAATAAACAAGCTGACATGAACACGTCTCGTTTGTTCATTTATGTTCTTGAATGTTCGTTTAAGCTGGTTCACTAAATTTATTTAGGTTCGTTTGTTTAAGTTTATTTAGGTTCGTTACTTTAAGTTTGTTTAGATCTGTTTTGTTAACATTCAATTAAATTTTTTAGGCACGTTACAGTTTAGTCTAGTTTTAATAACTTTTTAGACCCCACAATGGTGTTCACGCTTACTTTTAGTTGGTTTTAGATTAGTTTATGTTTAGATATGTGTATTTGTTTTCGTTTGCAAACCATTTGTTTATACTTTTAACGAATGAACATAAACGAACCCGAACGCAAACAAGAAAACCTCATCCGTTAGTTATCCATGTTGATCATTTGTTCATTTAGAGTTAAATGAACGGACCCAAGCATGATCTGCAGTGTTGGTTCTGTTCATTTACAGGATTAATTCCAAACTATTTTTTTAGGTTGCTGGTTTGACGAATAATTCTAATATTCGTGAGGCACATGAACTGCGCCAATGTGTAATAACACATCCGATTCTTGGAAAATATGTGCTTCAAGTTGCAAAGGTGTGTGTTATATACTTGTATATTGCCCTAATATCAATAAACTTGTTTCACATATTTTACGATTATGCCTTTAATTTGTAAAAATGGTTTCTTGCAGAAACGGTTGGATGATATGCTATATGTTGGAATCACAGAGGACCATAGAGAATCTGCCACAATGTTTGCAAATGTTGTTGGTGCACAAGTTATCTTGCAGCTAATGGCACAAATTGTAAATAACAGCAATACAACGGGTAAATGCTTCTATTCTTTTTATTGTTTTATAATTCTTATCGAAGTATTAAATGTGTTACTGCGTGTGATGCAGAACAGGATAACAGTTCATCAACTATTGAAGCAAAAGGCGAGAATGTATGCTTTTTTTTCTTCTATTTGATTTGTTTTACCTGCTTCATATTCAACTAAATTGATATGTTAAATTACATTTTTGCCCTCGTTAGATGACTGTTGGGACACTTATGGAAACTTATGAGACTTGCATTACTTCACTACGGTCATCACAATCGCAAAGGCGTACGGCTTCTTTGAAAAAAGTTTCACCAGCAAACTTTACAAAAGAGGTATAATAATTACATTTTGTGTGTTTGAAAGTAATTAAGTTACTGCGTACTTTGTACTCTAATATTATATGATTGACTTAATTTATTTTCAGGCACGAAGCCGTGTACCTGATAATGCAATCCAGGAAATTATTTCTTTGAACAGTCTTGATGTGGAACTTTACAAATATGCAAAAGAATTATTTCGAAAAAAGCATCAAGTTATGGAACAGAAATTGCAAGATTCCGTCACACCAGTAAGATACTGTTTTTTTTTAAAGAAACTTGAATAAATTAATAAAGTTTCTTAATTCTTCCAAAAAGATCCGTACCCGTTAGAGATGTGAGAAATTGTTGTCATGCGGGTCAGATAACCGGTCAAAATGGTTACTTTCAAGTACAAATTGAATGCATTGGGTGGGGATGAATTGTGTCCAAGTTTTTATAAAATTAGTTCGAATTTGATTATAGAAAGTAGATTGTTACATAATAATCCAATTTTTTGAATGAATTTATGCATTAAAAATACAGCTTAGGCGGTCAGTTTTGACCAAACTTGTAAACAAACCGAATGTTCAGTGAACCGGTCGTGAATCTTGCGGCGGGAAGTTCGTTTATATTCATATGTTTACGTTCATATATGTTCGTAAGTATACGCTTGTTTAAGTTCGTCCGTTTAGGTTCGTTAATATGATTTTATTTTTTTTAGGTGCGTTACAATTTAGTTTTGAATAACTTTTTAGGATTGTTCACATTTTTTCTTAATTGCTTTTACCTTGCTTATTTTCGTTCATCTGTGTTCAGTTTTGCTCATATGTTTACTTTTGTGAACCGTTAACATAACCGAGCACAAACAAGAAAACCATGTTCGTTTAATTTTCCATGTTCGGTTGTTTGTTCATTTAAAATTTAAACAAGCGTACATGAATTGTGTTCGTTCAGTTCGTTTACAAGCCTGGTTCTGGCCATATGTCCCGTTTCACCCATTTAACCAGTTTAGAGATAAAACATGACCAAGATTGGCCTATTCATAAGTATACGTGTCGAATTACCACTAAACAAGACACATACAGTTAGTCAAAAATCAAACTGTGTAAAGTTTTCAAGATTCAAGGCTAGGTTGACTTTTGACGTTTGATTTTTGACTTATTTTCTTGGATTAATCGCAGGAGAAGAGGCGTACGATGCTCACCAATATTATTTCAGACTCGACAATTGTTTATTTTTTAGGTTTTACATTCTTGGTTTTCTTCATTTGCTTCTTCAAGTCTGCAAAAAGAAGAATATCTAAAATTAAAATATAAAAGTTAGGACTAAAATGAAGTTATCGCGATCCATACATACAATTCTTTTTAAGAAATTGAATTCAGAGCTTGGATGTCAAATTTTGTGAGTGATATTGTGTACATACAAATGATGTTCAAGAGCTCTATTCTAGTTAAATACAAGATTGGTATTTGTTGGACACTGTGTTTGGTTGACTTTGGTCTTAGTTTCTTGAAATTGTTGACTTTTTATTTTGTTTTATTATGGAGGGCATGTGAATCCAGGAAAATCATCTTTGGTTCTTTTTACATGTGAACTATCACAATGTGAAGGCTATGAAAATGGTGACATATTTGATACTGTTCCAATTGAGGCTCCTTTTTTATTTTTTTAACTTATTTTTTTGACAAAAACTATAATTGAAAGTGAGGCAGTGGGATGTGCCAAGGGACAAATTTATTTGAACATTTTATATGTCCAGGACCCACTTTGTTTACCTTAATGTCTTTGGGAGAAAAAGACATTTTATATTATTCACAAAAATTATTTGATATGGATGAGGGAAGAAATCAAAGTTGATCTGCTTGTAAATTATGAAGTAATGGATTCTTTGGAAAAAAATAAATTAAATAAAGGATAAATCAAAGACAATATCACCAATGAATTGGATTATATGACTCCTGTTGATACTTTTAATGCTGATGAAACACATGAAAATGAGGCTTTAAATCAATAAGGGTAGTGCCTTTGGTTCTTTATCAAGATACTGACAAGAATGAGTATGGTGGTGATTACCATTGTGATATGTCCAAATGATTTTTTTAAACAGTTTGGGAATTGAAAATCATAGTCCATACAACCTAGTAGTTAGTGTAAAGCAATTTGGAGTGTTTTATCAACTGAATCTTGATACCGGTTCCATTGACCAAAGAATGAAATCCGGCAAGGGAGGCAATCAATCAGATACGCAGGCATTTTGCATCGGGTTTCAACAAGGTATCGAAGATCAATTGTCGATAGACAAAGACAATCGAAAGTGGTAGTCAATGTTATAACCCTCTATTCTTTTTTTTTCTTTTGAAATGCAATAACCCTTTAATCCTTAACGGCTTAACCAATACAAATCATTTATTAGACTTAAACTTTGAGAAAACCGGCATTCAAGAAACCCTTAGCTTTGTAAATACGGCATTTAACCAACATACTTATATAATATTACTCCAACAATCACCCCCATAACAAGTCCCTTCACGTGTTTGTCCAACGTATGATTAGATTTTGATTTTACATTATTGTTTTTGATGTATATGATTATATTTTACGTTCATAATGTTGACGTAACTATCAAACCTACCCATATGAATTTATTAAAGATATACATATATTAAAATAACTAACAAAAAAATATACATAGTTTACATATATATTTTGTGCTAATTTCAAACCATGAAGGCGTGAATATTGCTATTTCTCACACATAAGCTTAGATACAAAACTTGTTAAGATCACATTTTAATATTATTTATACTGAAACTACAATTATTTTATTTTGTTTATAATGTTTCTCTTATCAGGCTTATTCAGTTATTCTGTTATGTAATTGTGAGTATAATAATTTAAGTTACTGATACATTGTAATAGATTATTTTGGAGTATAATTAGAAATTATAGTTTTAGATAACTTTAATATAGATTAACTATAACTATATTGTTTCGAGAAATTTTGCATATCACATTAGATTCATGAAAATCGAATGATAAACCGAAACCCAAAGTATTTGGGACAAGTATTCATGTATAATACTTGCCTTATAAAATTTTACATATATGGATGGGTATGGCATTACCTAATTAGGTGATACCCAACCGATTACACAATACATACATATCCTTAAATAGTTTTATTTTGTTGTGTCTTGTCTTGAGCAACACAATATTCTAGTGATCAAAATACTTTTTAGTTTTCTTTGTTCTAATATTCTTGGATAATAAAAATATACGGAAAATAAATGGTAAAAAACGTATATGAAATCCCAGTAAATATTGTTTTAACGAACTAGTCGATAAGTACGTCATGTAATGCCCATGAATGTAAGCATTTTACGAGTAAGACTAATATTATAAATGCTCGTGTATGTTACATCCTATATAGTATATACTATGCACTTTACTTTTGGTACAGCAGGAGAGAGCAATTAGTAAATACTCTTTCAACTTGGTGAGTTATATTACCATGAGTAAAATTTCTACATTCGCCCTCGAGTGATGAACCATAGTCATACAGAATTATGAAAGTGAAGGGCATATGTAGTTTGTCTATCAATTACAAGTCACATGGGACCCATTCCATGAATTTAGGACTCGCATGTGGTGGTTGGGCCCTACAGAAACCTACTTCCATTTTTACATAATAAAAGTAACATAGATACAATTGTGTAGAAACTATAAAAGCTAATAACGTGTAATATTTTGTATTTATGGTTGTAACTTTTATTTTTAAAACAATATTTTTCTCCTTTTGAAATTCTTAAATATTGTATTTACAATAATTTGAACTCACCATCTTACTTTTACGAGGAAGGAGACCATATCACTATAGCAATAAATTATGAACGGTTGTAACTTATATGGCAAGCTGATAAGGGGGGGGGGGGGGGGGGGGGGAGGGGGGGTTCCATTTTCCTCACACACACCACCCAATGGTGGTGTGCCACATCACCATCTCCAAATCTATCATATTTAATGGATTTTAGAAGGGGTGGTGTGATAGGTTTTGCTATACATACATACATATATATATATAGGTTTTTGTGTGAGTGAAAGGAGTGTATTTGGGGTATATATAGAGAGAGAGAAAGAGAGTTTCATCACTCAAACCCACTAAACACGTGATGGCCATCACGCTAACCCTCTCATCACGCGTGATGAGAGCGGCGGCGGTGTTTCAACAACCATCACGCGTGATGGTTTTCCCATCACGCACCACCCCGTCCCCCCTAATCAATATATGACGTGTCACTGAATGTATAAATGAGTTATATCCATGGATGAGTTGTAAGTTATAGCTTATAATTAGGTTTTATTTTACATAAACATTGATATTATAAAGTTTCAGTCGTTATAAAATTTAGTAAGGACTAAGGAATAAGTGGGGTGGGTAAATCAATGTAGTTAAGTTAAATATTAATTAGTAAAATATAACTATGTTTTAAACAGGTCAAATTAGATAACGATGATTTGAGTAAATTATAACTCATTTTGTAATCCCTACACGTTACATGCAATGATATGTCATCCAAATAAAACTTGTTTGACATCTATACATACTACTAAAGCAATGAACAATTTCCATTTGTCAAGATTCTAGGCCATCCACATCAATGCCATCTTATTGCCATGTCATCCATTGCCTTTCATAATCATGCCAACTCATCCACTAACCTATATTTAAACCATAACATTTCTTAATTTTTTACCCTAATCAACTTTTTCTCTCTTTTTATAGTTTAGCCGGATCTCCTTTCTCCTATTCATATATTCCGACGAATATGGATGTAGATTTGTATTAATTTTCCGGTAAGTTTATATTTTATAATAAACTTCCGATGTTGATCTATGTATTTCCGGCAACGTTAAATTTTTTTCGGTTATTGCTTCCTCTAACCTTTTTATCTTTATTCTCATTGTTAACTGATTTTATAAAAAACAGTTTAGGTTGTAAATCATAAACGGCGATGAAGGTTATATATTGACGTATTAATTTTTTCCGGTAAGATTTTATGTTAAGTTTTTCCGGCTATGTGTTATACCTATAACAATGGTTGCTTTTCATTATTTCAGGTTATATACCCGATTGATTTGCTCAAGTTTTCATTTTAGTTTGTTAATCTAAATCTTATATTCCATTTTTTCGTTTTTCCGGTAAGTATTTCCGGTTAGTTTTTCCGGATATTTGTTTTACCTATAACAATGTTTGCATAATATCAACATTAATATTCTACTTTATAATTTCAGGTGAATGTCACGGCTTATACAATCTATTTTCCGGTAACTCCTTTAATTTTCCTATTTCCGGTAATACCTTTAAATTTTTCCGGTTATTAGTTATAATTAAAATAATCCATAATATCAATATTAATATTCGTTTTTATTATTTCAGGTAATGTCCGACTCATATAATCTAATTTCACGGATTGATCATGAGTTTATAATATGTATTTATTTTAATTTTAATATTGATGTATTTTTCATTTTTGAATATTTATATTCATTATAAATTTTTTTACATAAAATAAAATATTTGTATATCGTAGATCCGAGATTAGTTTATCTGTATTTTTTTTTCCGGCGTGTGTTAGTTTATTAGACATGAATTATCCCATTAATGCAATTTATTTAGTTTGACTTTCCTTATTTGTTTAAATAACCTAATTAACATGAATATTGTAATTTATATACTTTAATTATCACATTAACACATTTGTTATACTTTGACTTTCCTTAATTTATAAACAAACAGATTTTTAATTTAATTTGAATTATTTCAAAATAATTACTTTATAGTCAAAGTGAATAAGTTTATTTGGTATTCGAAAATATTCAAGTTAATATTAAACTTAATTGTAATGTTTTTAGACCATCAAGTAAATAAGTTAATTTGTTATATTTTTTGTACAAGTTAATATAAAAAAATATAGACACGGATAATAAGTTTATTAAAATTTTAAAAAAATACTTATTGTCGTGTAACCCGTGTTTTGATAAATCTAAAAACGATATGATTTCTATTTATAGTACAATATATTATAATTTACAGATTTATTTATCATTTCTAATTATATTAAAGTTTACATAAATAAGTTATTAATTTATACTACATAATCTATAAATAAGTAAATAAGTAAATATGAAAATAAATAAATAATTAGACGATTTAAAGTAAGTTCTAACACATTTGATAGTCTTTGACTTTCCTTAATTTATAAACAACCCGATTTTAAATTTATTTTGAATTATTTGAAAAGTAAATAATTAAACGAGTAAGTCGTTTGAATATTAAAGTATCCATATATTTTGGGTATATGTTGACTAAATTGATTTTCGAAACTATTGAAGTTAATATTAAAGTAAATAAGTTAATTGTTTTTATATTTACAATAAATTAATTGTCAAAGTTTAAAATTTTATATTTTAGTTCAAATATTAATGCTAATTAGTTAATATTAAAGTAAGTTAGTAAATGAGGAAATAAGTTATTATTAAACGAATTAAGGTAAGTCGTTTGAAAATTAAAGTATCCATATATTTTTGGTATATGTTGACTAAATTGATTTTTGAAACTATTGAACTTAATATTAAAGTAAATAATGTAATTGTTTTTATATTAACAATAAATTAATACGGAGTAAAAAACGACATGATTTCTTGGTAATATTATAGTATGTTTTAATTTACAAAATTATTTCTCATTTCAATTTATATTATATTTTACAAATTCATGTAGATCTTTTTTCTACACTTTCATATTTTACAAAAATAGATAATCGTTATAGGCAACGATATAATTTTATAAATAAGTAATATTTACTAATTTACACCTTCAACCATTTTCAACATTTTGGGTATATGTTGACTAAATTGATTTTCGAAACTATTGAAGTTAATATTAAAGTAAATAAGTTAATTGTTTTTATATTTACAATAAATTAATTGTAAAAGTTTCAAATTGTATATTTTTAGTTCAGTTGTTAAAGCTAATTAGTTACATTTACATATAGACAACCACAATTCCCATTCTTATTTTGACTAACTTTTTTCAACCTTTTTTTTTTTAATATTATCCATTATGATAAACCCATTTCATATTTTTTCACTATTCATGCCTTAAATAAAAAAATTTAGTTTTAATAACCATTTCTATATATTTTAAGTTATTATGAATTTAATGCAAATTTCAAATAAATCTCTTAATATATATATTTATTCCTAAATGAGAATAGTAAAAATTATTTATTTAAACCATTTAGAAATACGAACTTTTTACCACTTATATTAAATTTACAAAAATATGTTATACAGTTGGACTTTGACCATACTTTCAAAAACCGAATTTTAATAGGTTAACAACTTGAATATTTTTATTAATATGACTTGACTCTAATTTTGGTAAACGTGTACGTTATTATAATTTTAATAATAATAATTTAATTTCAAATGATGCACTTACCATTTAATTAATATTCATGATGTAATACCTTATAATTCATCTAAAATAATTCGTTCTTATAAATATAACATTTACAATTCATTTAAATTTAAAACATATATATATATTACGTTTTCTATAATTCCCGCTCATGTATTACACGGGTCACTCACTAGGTTATTTAATTCAAAAGTAGATTTTTTTAAGATGAAAATTTACTAACTAACTAACTATATATATATATATATATATATATATATATATATATATATATATATATATATTCCTGTATGGCATTTGTTAGAAATAATTCAAATTTGCAGCAACCAAGCAAGTCCAAGAGACTTACAATACACAGTTAATTATTCATTTCAAATTTCATAGATAGTCATCAACCATTTCAAATTACATTATCTTTAAATGGGTAAAAAAATTAGCTACAAAGGAAATGAGTTAAATGGGTACATATTGAAAGAAACATAAAGTTAAAGAGCACAATCTATTAAAACAATATAAGATTATTATTATATGCATTCAGTGATTATTTAACACCATTTATCTACAAAATAGTTATAAAGAATTGAATGAGAAAGTTTTTTCATATTTCATGAATGATATATATTGGGAATCAACTGTATGTCAACTACACTTGAATGAAACTTAGTATGTTATTGAATATCGATTAAGACTTTATTTTAAAGATCAATTAATTATTTATTGTATTATGAAAAAATAAATTTAGATTTTTGATTGTCATAACAATTTGTTTTGTAACATAATTTTATAATATACTTATAAAAAGAAATGTTTTAAATATTGTTCATCAATTTTAACATTGATGTGTAATAAATGTTTTAAATTGATGTGTAAATAAACACGGGTACTATTTTAGAGTAATAAACATTACGGTTATTGGTGTGTAATAAATGTCTTATAGAGAGTTCATCTTTTGAATCAACATTGAGATAGGTAGTTTTGTTGAATCGACATTGTAAAATTGTTTTATTGATTTGGAGACTAATTTTCTTTGTTTGCTTATTATTGTACTAATGGTAAAAGTTATAAAATAATTTAACTTTTATTTATCTTTGTTATTCTTTGTATGTTTTTATATATGATTCAATAAGTTACAATATCTTATAATTCATGTAAAACTATTATTTGTTACAAGTACAACATTTGTATTTAATTAAATTTATATGATGTTACATACATATTATGATTTTAAATATGTTCCACAGTGTGTAACACGGGTACTAATCTAGTTTAATATAAGGAAGATGGGCCGTGGGGATACAACCCGAAAAACCCAAATTTCTCGAATATTCCTACCAGTCACATAGAGATAATTCAAAACTACCCGTATGAAACCGAATTGGTGGGAGTGATGTTCCATTGACACCCAAACTACATGAATATGCTCAAACCAACCACATAAGGTTTCATCACATGCATAATCATTTTTCAATCTCAAGTTAAACGGAAAAACAGGGGGGTGTGGTGGCGGTGTTCCCGAATTATCTGGGATCCCTGCTTGGGATTACCCGAGACCAACCCCACCTCCCTAAGTTGTATTAAGAAATGTTTTTATCAAAATAGGCTATTATGTGTTTCAACGTAATATCTTGAAAATAAACATTTTCTTTATGTACACCATGTCACTATCTTAAAAAGTATGTCATTTTTTTCTAAAGCAAAAAAGTAATATATATCAAGGGGAGGTTTAAGTGATACAAAAATTTTCTTACTGTACTAAAATTTAATGGAATGGACGGGGTGGCGGTGGTGATTACAACAGTTATGTTTCTAACACCCGAGATTTCGTAAATCATTTTATCTTATATTTTTGTATAATTAAATAACAAAACGGTCTCACTTGAAAGGCTTAAAGCTATTATGATCAAGTAATGTGTTTTTTTTTTCATGGTAAGCTTAACTTCAAACTTTTCTTAGTTAAGTAAAACCTAGTTATCAAGTAATGTGTTTTCTTTACATTTTAGTTTTAGAAATTACATGTTGTAAACATTATATACTATATAATTTAACAAGTAAAGGCCATACATTAAAGTTTGTTGTTTGTCTATTTGTATATTTCTCTTATGTTTCAGTTTTTGGTTTGTCCTATTTTTCACCTATGATTTGAAACTTTGCCAACTTGCATCCCTTTAGTTTCCTTTTTGTTTTGGTATTTGGTTTTCGTCCAAAACCGACCCAAATTAAATCATGCACACCCCACCTTCCAATTCAACATTGTGACTTACTACCAATACATGATCATTGTGATTCACTAGTCTTAGAGTAGAATTAAAACAAAAACATCAAATCATGGATTTCAACTTATAATATATAACGCATCATTCAATATGCATACTTAATATACAACTTATATACAACACCACCACACGAATTATCAAATCTATTCACACCTCGTAAACTCACATTCGCCAATAAGTTTCTTGATTCCTTAATGTCTTTTGCTAACTCATTCACTTCCTGAAGTCAAAACATACTTCATGGCTATATGCAAAGTCTTTAGCATAAAACATACTTCACCAAGATTATTGCATTGTTTTCTGAATATAGCATAATTACATTCCCCACTTAACTTGTGAATGACTATCTATTTTCTTTTGAAGAAAGGTTCAAGTTTAACTAAAAATAGTATCAAGTTTATCATGTCTCGTTCACTTTTCTCACAAGCCCCAAGTGTCATATTCTTTTCTTTCAAGCCTACTTAATGCCCTTATTATCAAAAAATATTTGTGACAATTTTGGCTTGATTAGTCATTTTTATATTCTAGTTATAAAATCGTTGATTATTGTTTTTTTTTAATTTAAGATAAAATATTTGATTGTATGGTAAATGCTATGTAACGGTTTGTGATAAGAATAACATCATCTTCCAAAAAGATTTGGCTTGAATTTTCAACAGCAAGTTTAGGGTGTGTTTGGAATTGCTTATTATGACCTCTTTATAGCTTATTAACTTTTCTAATAAGTTGATAAGGTGTTTGGGTAAGTTTAAGACTTTTTGTTTTAACTTCTGAAATAGATAGTGTTAATAAGTTGTTTTTGATTAGTTAGTTGCATGTGGCTTTGAGCATTTTCAAACCATTCTATATAAATATGTGAGTGGGTGTTGTAAATTATTTTATACAACCAAAACACACATTTATGTTCGTTAATAAGTTCGGCGTATGAAGTTTAAGCCCATGCTTACTTATTAAACGAACTCTAGTTTAGGCTTGACTTTGGCTGAAACTTGTTACAACATAGTTTAACTAGATATTTTAGCGAGTTGATTTCAACTAGCCAACTTAAGTAGCTAATGTTATTGATTTCAATGCCATTTTTATATAGTCGAGTTTACATAATATCAAAGGAGAAATTTAAATAAATATTAGAAAGTGTATAGTACATGTTGCACGAAAATGATCTTACATGATAATTGAAATCAGTAGCAAGCTAGGTCATCAAATGAAAGTGGGATCAACAGTTGATAACTACTTAGACCATCTCCAACAGATTTTGGTTCAAACAAGCTATATCACTGCTACATCAACTTTCTTAAAAATAATCTTTTTTACTCCAACAATACACATTCTCAAACCATCTCTACATTTCCACATCATCATTTACTTTTACATTTGTAACATCCTAAAATTTATAATGTTGAATAAAGAAAGTTACGTGTTGTGATTTCGCGTTATTAATTAATTAATATCGAGTAAAGAACGGATCATGGACTTAGATTAATTGAGATGGGTTAAATGAGAATGGGCCTTAGGTCCATGGGCTTTAAGGGATATAAATATCCCCTAAACCCTAAACCATCATTCATTTCCATCTTATTCTCCAACACACTCCAAAACACACACGACCCGAACCAAGATCCATAGACGAGGACCCGAGCTTGTTGGTGCTAGATCGTCGTGATGAACCAAAGCAGCAAGACCAGCTCGTGTTCGTAGTTCGACTCATTTACGGTACGTTTATATCGAGAACTTGTTCGTTTAGGTTTGGATTAGTATAGAAATGATAGATCTGTGTTTGTATGGTAAAAACGAATCCAACAGAGCTAAACTTACTGAAAATGGTTATGATTTGATGGGTTAATCGATTGATAAAAGAACCCGTAACCTATATGCCTAAATCGCACCCTTTAAACATCGACGTTAGGTCGATTTGATGGTTGGGGTTTGTAGGCGCTGGTAAGACGATTCTGTGGATACCTAAATCGAGTTATTTGGTTAAAGAAACGAAGATGATTAAGGGAGTTAAGAACGAACAGTACCGCAGCTGGACAACTTCGCCTGCAAGCTAAGTTCGCCTGATGAACTTCGCCTGCAAAGCTAAGTTCGCCTGATAACAACTTCGCTGCAAAGCTAAGTTCGCCTGATGACAACTTCGCCTAAAGCTAAGTTCGCCTAAGGTTAACTTCGCCTAAAGCTAAGTTCGCCTGATGACAACTTCGCCTAAAGCTATGTTCGCCTAAGGTTAACTTCGCCTAAAGCTAAGTTCGCCTGATGACAACTTCGCCTAAAGCTAAGTTCGCCTCGCCTAAAGCTAAGTTCGCCTAAGGTTTAACTTCGCCTAAAGTCAAGTTCGATTAGAAAATAAATTAAAAACCTAATGAAAAATGTGCTAAGACAGTTAATGTAAATAAAATTTTTCCAAGCTGACCTGGCAGCTCGACCCCAGCCAGGGGCTCTGCCCCTTGGACCCTGCTAGGGGCTGCCGCCCCTAGACCCCGCTGCCAGGGGCGCTGCCCCCGAACCCCTGTTCGTTGTGGGTAGTAATAAAGACTAGAAAGGTGATATAAGTAGTGATAGTTAATTGATATGTATACTTGTTATACAGTCAGCCGTGCACAACTGAGGAAAGGGATTACGATTAACGGTGAACGTAACCGTGTTCAGGTGAGTTTCTAGCCCCATTTATGTGTTATGTTTTCGGGGCTGTGTGCATACTCGGTATGTTTGTTAATACGCTTATCCTAAGAGATAAGTGTATGCCTTATGTGAATGATGTGATATGTATGAATGATTGCTTGATGGTACGTGAACGATCTTCGGATATTGCACGTACTGTCAGGTTGTAACGCTAAGTATAAGGTAAGTATGATATGTATGCTTATGTGTATGAATGTGATAAAGTTAATAAAAGAAGGAAAGGATGGTTGTATGGTAACGAAGAGGGAATCGAACCCTACTAATATTCGAGAACTAGGGAACCGAACCCTACTAATATTCGAGGAAAGAGGGACCGAGCCCTAATAATACTCGAGGAAAGAGGGTACCGAGCCCTAATAATACTCGAGGAAGGAGGGTACCGAGCCCTAATCATACTCGAGGAAGGAGGGTACCAAGACCTAATAATACTCGAGGAATGTAGGGCGTAATGCTCTTTATAATGTAAGATACGAAAGTAAGTTAATACAAAAGAAAGTATGAAAGTAAGAAAGTATGAATGAAAGAATATAAGTTTATGTGTATTGTATAGTGTATGATTAACTAGAACTCACTCAGCGTAGCTGACTTTTAGTATGCACGCAGGTGAGTAGGATGAGGCAGCTCGCTTGAGGAGACACGTGGCACTGAATAAGAAGCTGGCATCGGAAGATTCAAGACGTTTAAGTTTAATGTTTCGTTTATTTTGAAAGACAAAATGATGTTTTAAGACAAGACGTGTTTGTTATGAAATGTTTTATGAAAGCTTTTATATTCCGCGAATGTTTTAATTAACTCTGATATTTAGAACTGCGTTTATGAGTAAATCCAACATTTATTTTAAATAAAAATTTCAAAATACTATACAATATTTATTTTTTATAATTTTATTTAAATAAATAGCAATATAATAAAATTTAGTAAAAAATAGATTAACTAAAATAAAACAAATAGATAAACAAAAAAAATTACATAATTTAAAATACCCATTAATAAATCGATAATAAAATCGTTAAAAAAATAACAAAATCAAATTATGCGTTGAAAAATAGATAATAAAATCGTTAAAAAATTAGTCGTTTTAAAAATTAGCTGCTAAAAATTTAACCGTTAAACTAGCAGTTACGTAAAAAATACACAAACAAAAAGACATGATTTTTCAAATAAATATAAAATATATATATATGTATATAATATTTAATATATTTTATAAATATGAATATGGGTATATATATGTAGGGTGATGTTTGGGGCCACAATGGGTGGTTTTTGTTGGTTTAAAAAATCAAACCTCAAATATTAGTTTTTGGTTTAAACCAATTACTTCAATGGTTTATGTGGTTTTTGGCTTGGTTTGAATCTAAAAAAACCAACCATTGAAGATGGTCTTATTAGTGGCAAATAGATCGTCTGTGGCAAGGTACTACCAAACAGTAGTACATGTCGAGAAAAATAATCGTCAAATGATATACTCTTTCACAAAGAGTTGTAAAGTTTCAACGTAGATGTTGTAATTGTTCCCTATCTATATAAAAAAAAGATATTTGTTAAAAACCAAGTGTTAGAAACAAAGAAGTCTACTTATACCTTAATAATAATAAAGACATGAAATTTGTTCAAAGATATTCCCTCGTGACTGGAGACAAACTTTTGCAACATTTCTTGAAGCCAAATACTTGATTCTTCCGGGAATCTAGTTTGATAAAAGGTTTTTTCTTGTGTCAAATATTAACCATGTCATAGATTGTGGTAAGAGGTAAAATACATCATAATAACCGTCGGACTTTTATCTTCTTGGAATATGATAAAAGTAAGAACCGTATCATCGTTAGAACAATTTAATCGAATCTAGTTACCAATATGTGGCCAAGGGATAAAATTTTGAATTAAAGTCTCAAATTTTATGATTTTTGAGACCACCGTTCTATTATAAGACTGTGTGTTGTGGGTTCTTCTTTGGCGCCCTCCGCCTTCATCATGGCTTCATGTTGGGTTCATTATTCAGACCGAATTGGGTAATTGAAAGACGCTCAGGTGAAACTAAGTGGGTTTTATTGTATTTCATTGGTTCTTCACCAATGACGGATGACCTGAATACCAAGGCAGCTAGATACTATAAATAGATGACTAGTTCATTTGTTTAGAGTTTATGTGTTTTAGATGTGCTAGTTAGAAAGTTTCCTCCCCGAGAAGAGCTCTTTAGGGGTAGCATGAACATTAATTTGTGTATATGTGTGTGTGATTGATCTTCATGTAATCATTGGGTTATGAACGCATATACATCAGGATCTAAGTTGTGTTTCAATAACAACTGTTCATCATATTATTGATTGTTATTTGAATAAAGCTCTCCACATTCTTCGATATCTTTCAAAAGTGAATACATGAGTTTATTGACACTCCAATCCAAGTTCATAGAGATTGCGCACTGAATTTCGGATGTATCATTCCATTTAATCGGGTGTTGCAGCCTCCCCCCCCCCCCCCTCTTATGACGTTACTCTAATGACACTTCAATGGGGCTATTGCCTTTGGCGCCAATGAAACTGGTTGAGCTGGCATGGGGTGACCCTCCCCTATACAACTAGAACACTCGGTCAATCCTTGAAAATAGAGGATTTGTTGTTATCCTCGTGCCGCTAATTCGTTCTTTATACCAAAAATTTTCATATATGATTGCTACCAAAAATATTGATATGAAAGTCTTCATGTGCTATATTTTTACTAAATAAGGTTTTGTATTATTTACACAATTTATTGGAAAAAAAAATATTCGTAGTCGTTTTCGATAGTCGTTTATAGGAGTTAATAGCTTAGGTGTAATAAAGTATCTTCAATATATTTTAATGCATAGTTAATACCACCAATGTGTTGGTAGTTGATAACTTGGTACGATTATAGGGTGGACGACTAACTAGGTAAATCTTTTTGCATTGTTTTTGTCAAATATATGGTTAAGGTGTGAAAAATAAATGTCAATGGTTCAAAACCTTTATTGTGTAACATTTTGTCGTTCCACATAAAAACATGTATGTTAAATGCGCTGAGTAAGCCATTTTTTTCTTAACAATGATTATATCAGATTTATCAACGTGCAAACTGCCAATATATACCAATTCGTAAAATGCGTTTAATAATGAGTATTTGGTCTAGCTATATTTATGTGTGTAAAATTAAAGCGTAGAGAATTATGAGTAGCTTACGTTGATAGTAAGAAAAAAACCTTAAAACAAGTTCACATATGATGTAGTAGTAATAATTTTAGTTATGTCCGAGGTGTTCATCATTGAAAAAGAGTGAACCGGCTAAACTGAATCAAGTTAGTCTATTTCAAATCGAAATTGTTCGGTTGATAGTTTGTTGGTATAGTATTTTGGTCCATCTGAAACTTGGAATAAGTCGTTTATATACTTTTTATTTTTTGCTTTTTGAAATATCTTGTTTATATATACATTAACGTATTATAATTATGAACCATCTAAATCATTTTTAATAGAAACTAACAGCTAAAACGAAATGCAATTCAAACTCGAAATCGAATGTTCAATCATCAAACTGACCAGCCATGCATACCCACCGAATTTGGCTGATTCAGCTAGTTACTTTTTTAAAGCTATAGTTAGGGTTATTTGAAATCACCCGTTGAGTCATTAAGAGGGTTGACCGATTAAGAGGCTTCATTCAATATGTTATAAATCTGGCCAGTTCATAGGCTTTATGTCTTATTCATAAGTTTCATTTTGATGAACCCAGCACCCTTTGTTGGTAACTAATTCAGATGGAGTCACTTAATGAAATTATTAAAATTTTACCAAACAACCAACTGGGATATTAGATAGAAGATATTCCGTCTAATAATCCATTCGGCTCAAACTTTGATTAAATGGAATTGAAATGGAACATTAATATCCTGATTTTCTATTTAATCCTAACTGTTTTGCTTAACTAAAGAAGTAATTGCGCGATGTGGCGAAAACACGAATCCTGGAAATATGTTACTTTTTTTTATAATTGAAGAACACTGTAGTAATACCATACTCAAGGTAAAGAAAAAAAATAAAATGTTCGTTTTTGTAATTTAATTAAAAAAAAAACAAATAAAAAAGTTACGGTCACTTAATATTCGTCAGATAAAGTCGGTTTAAAAATGAAATTAGAGGGGATATATACATATAAAGGTTAACGAGGAAAGTTGTAAGTATTTTTCAAATTTTCTAAATGTTAGAGCATTCCCATCTCGTCCCCCATAATTATGTGAGAGGAATTGGTAAATTATAAGGTGGAGTTTTGAATGATTGTGAGTGTAAATTATAGGGTGGAGAGAGAAATGTAGTGATTTTTTATAAATTTGGGGAAACATTTGGGGAACATTGTTTGCCCCTATTTATTTTTTAATATTTGTTGGATTAGTTGTGAGTAGAGGAGAAAGAAACTGTAATGATAAAAGTATTATTTAATTAAACAGGAAAGTGAAATGTAGTGTTTTGTAGTATAATTATAGAGATAATGACGGGGAACGGGATGTGAATGCTAGCGGACGAAGTTTTAATATGCATTTAGAGACACGTATGTCCTCTTATAATATCGTAGATACATGCAACAAGGGTTATACTATTAGCAATAACATTTGTAATACTAAAATTTTTAATATGCTTATCTAATTTATTTTATATATCTATCTATAATATATATAAACGAAGACATAAAAATCCTACGTGTCACGATGTGGTCGCTCCCCCTTTTTTTGGAGTCACCAGATTTGCTTGATTTTTAATGGAGGCTTCTCATGCATTTGACCCGAATTCATAGGTATGGGTCTTACCAAACCCAGATATTCCTTAAACGGGTTATAACATCTCCATAAATAAAAAATTATTTTCACTAAATTATTGATGTAAAAATCCTATAAAATAGGATATACTAAAAATTAATATCTTATTTATTTTAAAAAAGATATATATATATATATATATTATTTAAATTAAAAAACCAATTTGATAGTAAAAAAAATAAACGGGTCTTGGGTCTCATCAAACCATAAGTATATTATTAACTTTCATAAATATTATTTATAATTAAAAAACCAAATTTATAGTAAAAGAAATAAACGAGTCTTGGGTATCATCAAAACCATATAGTTTTTAAACCGAGTTATAACATCTCATTTATTTGTCAAACAATTTATCATCAAACCATAAGTATATTATTAACTTTCATACAATAAAAAAATATAAATACAAAAAATAAATAAATATTAGAACAAATAATATAAAACAACCCTCGTAATACGGAGGATAAAAACTAGTATAGTATATAGTATTTATTTTTCTACACGTGTTTGAAGTTATCCTGGAATAATTTGGAATTTGCTAAATTTAGGTCTATGTGATTGAGAAAATATTACCCGTAGTTGGAATTTTTGTTTTGACTTGACGTGGAAGCCTACTCAAAGAAAGAACTAGAAAATCTGTTTCGTCGTTAATCTATAATTAACTTACTTTAGTCGTTATCCTTTAAATTTATTAGTTTGCTAAGTGTATTTTAGTTATAATAACAATATATTTTATTGTGAAATATAAGAGTTGATGCAGTGAGTTACCTTATGAATGATTATATTACGTCATATAGCCTTCTTTTTTATAGAATTTTTATTTATTGCAAGTTAATCATTTGTTATAATTAAACTAGCGAGATCAAATGTGTGTGTTGTGGACTTGTGGTAGACGTAATTTTTTTCTGGTTCCGGTAAATTAACTATAGCTGACGAAAGATAAAACTTATAAATATACGTAACATAAGCATAAAGGCATCGAAACATGTTTGATTGTTTGTTTTATTATACAACGTCCAAACTCACGCTAGCTAACTCACACGTTGTAGTGACTAACGAGTATCAAATTAAAAATAAACTCAATAATAAATATAAAATATTTGTTTAAATAGTTAGTTATACACGTGAGTTAATTAAAACAAAAAAAGTTGAAAACATAACAAATATATTTTAAAAGTAATAAAAAGTTAAAAAAACAAAAAAGAAAATAACAAATATACAAGTAAGATGTTTCTTTAGGCCTAACATTTACACTTGTTTGAGGTTTTATCATTAAGTTAACTTCATCCATTATATTAACTCTTAAGTCTTAACAGGATATGATGAATAAAATTAGTCTAAGGAGTAAAACCATATTCAAATACGTCGTCAGAAGTTCATTCATTTTTTTTTTGAACGACAGTATTATATTATAAAGCATGGAATAGCAAGAACCTAGATGAGCAAAAATAAAAAGAAATTACATGATTAAAGGAGAGTTTTTCAGCCATTCGGTTTAAGATAACTTGCACTATTTTTCCTACTTGAGTAATAAAAAGAAAAGTAAACAACTTCGTCAAAAAACAATTTTTTGTTAATACGATTCTTCAAGAACACCATGTTGTTCCGAAGTTTTCATATAACCTACCACGCTACAAATAATATAGCTCCCACAGTCTCTTTTATTGTTAGGCTTACACCGAATTTTCTAACCACAACATAAGATCCGACGAGAATCTCAAGATCGGAAGATTCAAATATCACTAACCTTCAATCAAATCCCAAATCAATCCACCAAACAAATGAATGTTCGTTTCTGACCATCCATGCATAAGAGGCATATAATAGAAGGCACATTGACACCCTTAGCATCTAAATTCATCCTCATTGGTATACGATACCTAGCACCCTCCAATCACAAATGTTTATTTTTCGCAATAAATGTAACATCATGAACGTTTCGGGTTAAAAAGAATCAAATTCAAAAGTTAAAGGATCAAAATTGTCAAATTCTAAACTTCAAGGTTTAAAATGAAAATTCTGGTTTCCTGGCCCATCGTGATACGCGACGGATCAGAAGGGAAACCCATCGCGTATCGCGATGGGTTGTCTGACAAACAAAGCACGTGGCGTTCCACGTGCCCACACGTGGCAAAACGTCCGCCACGTGGCACAGCGCCCGCCACGTGTCATCACGTGGCATCACGTCTGCCACGTGGCAGGTCTATTGGTGACGTCGCGATACGCGACGTGCTAGCAAAAAGCCATCGCGTATCGCGATGCCCCTGTTGATCAGCCTATAAATAGAAGGGCATGGGCTTCTTATTTTCGTCACACCAACATCAGCTCTCTTCTCTCTCACTAAAACATCTCTCTAGCCTCGAATATTATACCTCGAAGTTCGTGCAAACCCTCGAGTATTACCTCGTTTTCCGTGCCCGTGTCCTCGAAGTACGTGCCACATACCAACGACGTTCTAACAAAGATGTCACACCCCGAATTACGGCCTAGGCGTGTGACCAATAGTTGGTACCGGTTTTGTAAATGTATCAGAGTTTATTTTTAACGGAAGACTTTTTGTTATATATTATAAAATATTTATATACTTTTGAAACCATTATTAATAATATGTAATTTCTTTTATTTGAAAAACTTCTCGAGTAATAAATACCCAAGCATTTGTATTTATAAATCTTTGTTTAATCTTGTTGTTTTAATAATTTAAAACAATGAGCTATCTCTACCTTGCGAACATCCACTTCACGAATGACTCAAATTCTTGATACTTTAGTTTTCTGAAATGTAAAAAAAATACGTCAGCGATATGCTGGTGAATACGCTAACGCAAAAATATTTCTTTTACTTGATCACCCCTCGAGACTACGTAGGTTTCGGCCCATCGTGGCTTAGGAATAATCAAGTTAAAACAACACAATTTATAAACTCAAGTCTCTACACTCGGTTCCCCTAGCAAACATCGCTGCTTTTCGACTAGTTGAGTGCCTATACGTATACACAAGGTCATACTCCCCGCAGGCGAGCGTAATTGTGACTAGGTGTGATGTGCCCATCACATATGTAAGGATCCAGACAAACGTACATGATAGCCTGAGGCCAGTGTTTATACCCTTGTTTATAAACGTTTTAGAGACACTTAGTCTCATGTAAACCTTTTCATTTAACACGTTTGACTCGTTTGAAAATAAGTTTGTAAAATTTGGGCGTATTCACCTTTTTGATTTGGATCAGCTTCAATACACCGTCCGAGGGTCTTTCCCGTTGCTATCTCGCACATATAGTACTAGTATAACATTTTCTTTTGGATCAACTTCAATACACTGTCCGAGGGTCTTTCCCTCTTCTTTGTTATCTCGCACATATAGTACGAGTATAACTTTTTGTTAGTCGGATATACAATCCGGCTTAAGACCTCTAGTCTCTTTAGTAAAATCTTTACCTCGATTTTAATTTCTTTATGAACCTTTAGTTCAAAACATCTTTTCTTTATTTTAAACCTTTAGTTTAAAATATTATTTCTTTTTTTTTTCAAGTTAAAAACTCTTTCTTTTAACTTATTTACTTTTCTTTACTTTTACAAGATAAACATCTAGTCTAACTTGTTTTTCTTTTTCTTAAACTCTACGTTTCTTCTTCATTAAGAAACGTATCATTTTCTTCTCTTATTATTTAAGAATAATAACTTAAATAATATTATCAACTATAACTATTTTCTACTTTATCTTTTCCTTTTCTTTTATAATATGTTTGAACCTATAGTCCAAATCATATATCTCTTATTCTCATATTCGGACCTTTAATCCGTCATGATTTCTTTTCTAAAATCTACGTTTTTCAAAACGTATAATTATGTATATACCTCATTTAGTTTATATTAATAATACAAACAATGTATATATATTTTCATTTACTTATTATTATTTAAAATACATTCAAATAATACTTTTATCTTTATTTATTAATAAAGGTTATTTCATTTGTTTTTATTTTATTTCTTTTCTTTTGTTATTATTTAAGATTATTTAAATAATAATTTCATTTTCTATAACTAATAGTTATATTTATATTTTTCTTTTTATATAATATCTTTGTTTTTCTTTTGTTTATTTTCGAGGTAATGACCATACCCTTGATTAGGGTCTAAGCCTTATTATTTTATTATTATTTTATTCGGGAATTATGTCTACTTTGTTTGGCTTATTATTTTCTAGACTCTCGGGCAGCACTTCGAACACTTCGACGTTGGCACGTATATCGAGAATCTTGATCAACACCTCCTAGGCACGCAAATCGAGGCACACCCCGGTCTTCAAGTCTCGTCGGTACGCACTTCGAGGCGGGTCGTCGGGTCGTCTCAGCTCGGCACGTAATTCGAGGCGGGTCGTTGGTTCGTCTCGGGTCGGCACGGTTTACGAGGTATAATTGTCGGGTTTTTGGCACGTTAAACGAGGATGGTCGGCACGCTTATCGAGGTAGTGAGAGGAAGTATTTTTAGAGAGAGAAAGTATGTTCTAGAGAGAGAAAGTATGTTCTAGAGAGAGAAAGTAGTGTAAGAGTTGTGTGTGAAAAATGAAGCACCCATGGCCGCTATTTAAAGACTCTTTCCCGGGACTCATCGCGATACGCGATGGTCCTTGATCATGCCATCGCGTATCGCGATGTAGGCATGGTGAGTCAAAGGTAGGTTTGCCACGTGGCACCACGTGCTAGACGCGGTGCCACGTGGCGAGCTTTATGCCACATGGTGACACGTGGCAGGACACGTGTCACCGTGTCAGACCTCGTCATCGCGATACGCGATGTCGTTTGGTCTATGGCCGTCGCGTATCGCGACAGGCCTGGAGACAGAACTTTCATTTTTGATTTTTAAGTTTAAAAACTTGTCATTTTTGGTCCTTTATCTTTTTGAACTTGGTATTTTTGACCCGTTATTTTCGTGATGTTACAAAAGAAGGTGTCTCCATCCCGACGACCCGCCTCGTAAAGTGTGTCGACGTGGAAAGAAGTATTGGTGTATATCGTTTGTGCAAAGGTAAAGGTGTTGAAAAAGAGGTGTTTGGACAAGAAGATAAATAAAACAAAGCGGCAACGAAGTGCTGCTCAATTGTGTAGGGTTTTATAAAGCCAACTAAGGTAGGCATAATGCCCAAATAAAATAATAATAAAATATTGAAAAGACTTAAAACCCAAAGTCGAGGAAATACCTGATACCTCGATAAATAAAAGAAAATATAACAAATGAAAGAAAAGAAAAGAATATGAATATATATACATATATTAATGTGATTATATATAATTCTTTGTTATAGATTATTATTTAAGTAATTATGAATATTCTTAAATAATAAAGAAAAGAAAAGTATACGTTTCTTAGAGAAGAAGAAACGTAAGGTTTAAAGAAAATAAGATTTATCTTATAAAAGAATATAAGTTAAAAGAAAGACTTTTAATTTATAAAGGAAAGAAAGATTACTTTTTAACTAAGGTTTTAAAGTCGAGGTAAAGATTATAAAAAGACTAAAGGTCTTAAGCCGGATTATATATCGGACTAACAAAAGGTTATACTCGTACTATAGGTGCGTGATAGCAACGGGAAAGACCCTCGGATAGTGTTTGAAGTTGATCAAAATCGAAAAAGATGAATACGCCCAAAACTTTACAAACTTATTTAAAACGAGTCAATGTGTTAAATGAAAAGGTTTACATAAGACTATGTGACTCTAAAACATTAATAAACAAAAGTAAAAGTGCTAGCCCTCAGGCTGTCGTGTACGTTTGTCTGGATCCTTACATATGTGGTAAACGCGGTGGGCACATCGCACCACACCTGGTCATATTACGCTTTCATACGGGGAGCATGACAATGTGTATACGAATAGTACCTAAGTAATGTCGAACGCGGCGGTGTTTGCTGAGTTATTTAGTGTAGAGACGAGTTTATAAATTGTGTTTGTTTTAAAGCTTGATTATTCCTAAGCCACGATGGGCCGGACCCAAGTTATGTCTCGAGGGGTAATCAAGTAAAAGAAAATATTTTAGCGTCAGCATATTCACCAGCATGTGTTGCTGACGTATTTTCTAAACATTTTGCAAGTAATCAAGATTAGGAATTGGGATGACGAAGTGCTCAAGATATCCGATGGCTTGAATCTTTTTGTTAAATATTAAAATATGAAATGATGGTTTTGTAATTAAACAAGTAATCTTAACACTAAACGAGAACTTTTAAACTCGTCTTTTATTAATGTAAATATTATATTTTAAATCCACATGTTATAAAGACTTCCGCTTTTAAACCGTTAACTCTGATTTATTTACAAATGTAGTACCAATTGTTGGTCATACGCTCAGCCCTAAGATGGGGGTGTGACAAATAAAGACGAGAACCTAATAGTTTTTCTTGTGCCACTAAGGAGCATTAAATCATCAATTCTCTTATGAACTCCCCTTAATAAATATTCTAACATTCCATGCATAGAACATACCCACATGTCTTTACCACTTGAAAAGAAACACCTTCAACCAATCTTTGTAACTCAAGAAATTGAGTCATTTCAGCCACCCCCTCCCCCCACCCCACCCCACCCCACCCCACCCACCATTCGCGGTTCCCGAGTACATACCCACAAATACCACCAAACTATCTTTAACTACCTCCAAAGCATACAACCTGGTGACTTTTTTAACTACACGTATAGTTTGACACCAAATGTGCTTTCAAAACATAGTCATTTTTCCACAACCAATTTTTTACAAATCGTATATAGCGGAACAATACCCGACTCATTAAATTTTTTATAATCTTTCAACATATTCTTCCATGCACTATTTTTAAAAAAATGAGAATAGATACATGCCTCCGAGCCATACATAGATTAAATAATCCTTACTCAAATAACATCTGGGTCATTTACAAATCTTTATCTCTACTTTTATAAAAAAAGCTTTATTAAATAATAAATCCGTTCAAAGAAGTTAATTCATTTAAAAGTACAATTTTAGGTTAAAAGGGCTGTAGGTAAACCACATAGACCATTTAACAATTTATTGTATTAATTTCTTTCAATGACGGTTTAACCTACTTGTAATAACACATTAATATTCACGTCAGGATTTGAACGAGAATTTACTTGATTATTTGACTTAAGTCTTGACGGGTGGTCCATTGGACAACCTTTAAGTGATATAAGACCGTTAATAACCATGCATACAATCGGTTTATTTTGTGGAATTAGTTGACTATGGTTACTCATATAATTACAGGTAGGAGAAGATAGAGGATGTAATTACGAGAACGTGGGCGAAAACGGTGAAGAAAACGGAGTTGAAACGAGAAAGTTATGACGAAAACAAGAAGGCCTTGTTAAAGGCCACCGTAGCTTACGGTGAAGCCACCGTAGCTTACGGTGGCCTCTGAAGAAAATCACACCGTATGGCAGTTTTAAGCCACCGTAAGCTACGGTGGCCACCGTAGCTTACGGTGGGACTGACGCTGAAACTTATAACCGCCTTATAAACTCGTGTTAGGGTTGGCTTTTGATATTCTTATCATTATATTTCATATAAGGACGACCTAAGGGCGATTTGGAGGTGCCATATCTTAATTTTGAGTGTGGTAATCATTAGAAACTCTATTTTGATTCATATGCAAACTATAATCGAAGGGATAACGAACCAAATCATTCTCGGCTAAATCCCTTTGTGTTTTCCCTCAGATTGTAAGGTTTATTATGTTTATTTGGTTGAATGTTTAGACAATTTCTGAGATAATATTTGATCTTAATGACTTCATTATTATGGTGTTTATGTATTGGTTGATAGATTGTTAGTTTATCGATTTTGTGTTCTAAACCGTCAATTCTTGGTTTTGTATGTAATCGAGATTAATCGGGAGGGATTTAGGGTTGGATAAACTAATTGGTTTTTGAGTGATCACCTTGCGTTATATAATCCAAGTACTTGATCTTCAATTATCGCAATCGTTTACATAAACACGAACTTTGTCTATTGTTCATCTCAGTTAAACATTAACTGTAACAATCATGGAAACCTGAAACCGAGGGAAGACATATTTTCTCAAATTGATTAAAACTTGTTTATTTGCTTTAGTTCTTTATTGTTAATCAAATCAACCAACAAAATACTTGAGTTTATTTTCTGTATTTAGTTTAATATAGATTACTTACAAAGCTACTTAGTACATATTTTCCACAAACTCCCTGTGTTTGATATCCGCTTATCGCTATCTAATAGTTGTAATCGGTTTATTTTTGAGTGAGTCTTCGACCTCACGTAAAGTCTTACAATACAAACACTAAGCTAGTTTTGTCTTTTGATGTGGATTTGTAATTTTGATTATAAGCGTAGTATGGCGTGAGTCTGAATGTTAACATAACATGGAGCATGCAATAAATAAAATATGAAATATAAGTATTGATTGAGATTTTGAAAAATAAAATAAACTGATCTCATTCATTCAGTTGTCAAGTGTTGTTCTGGTGGTATTGATTTGGTTCGGTTAAAAGTTATGTGTAATTGTGTATTATAAAATATATACATATTTTTTTTACACTCATCTATCAATTACAAAAGTTGTCTTCTTTGACCTTAAAGTCAAAGTCGTTATATGTATATAAAAATAACAACACGTGTTTCATATTGAAAAAAAACCATAAAACATATCGACACCACACACCAACAATCTATCATAATGTTGTTCAATCGGTGTCAGTTCAGTTTGTTACATTATATTGTTCACCTGATACGAATTTTACTAGATATAAAAAAAACTCTATTTGAGTACAATACCGTTTCAATAAAATTATATCATAATATTGAACTGTGAATCTAGTATTTTTTTTTGTTTTTTTTTTTGTAAAAAGAAAATTAACAAACACAGATTATTAAAGAGAATTAAATTTAAATGATAAATAAATACATGGCAGATTCTTATTGGTGCTCTTACTATTTATGACGTTGATATTCATTATACATATAAATACAAAGTTAAAAATTTATTTGTAAATACAGTTGAGATCCTCTACTATTTTTAACCCCACCGTTCCTTTAGTAATTTTTATTTTACTTCGTAACATATATCATATCTATATTTACCTTTTGAATTTTATTATACTTATCTTAAACTATAAGAAACCGACAAAGAATATAGCAATTTTTTTTGGGTTAAATCATGTTTCTTTAAATAGTTCATATTTTCTGGTATAAATGTATAACAGATAAGAGTGACACTCAATACACGATAAATAACATATCATGTTGAAATTCATAACAAAAAACGTAATATAAAACGCTTATCTTTTACGGGGTCAAGTTATTCAACACAGTCTTCTAAATTTAGAAAACATGCAAAGACATGATTATTGATCGCAAATTGTTGAACAAAATATAAATAATATAACACATCCGAGGAAAAAAACACAATAGCGAAACTAAACAAAAACATAATAATAAATAAAAAGACACAATGACATGCATGAAAACAAGCGAAAACCTAAAATCTAATATCATATAGTTCGATGAGACGGTTCCAATTCCGCTAGTCTGTGTTCAATTGGAGTCCATTTAATACCCTTATTACTACGACTTCTTGTTTTTAAAGACTATGTATTTAAAAATAAAATGTTTTGGTTTTATTTGTTGAAATTTGAAAATAAATAAATAAAATGAAGTATTTGTACTTTTGAGAAAGTAACATTTTGTACTGTATTTTAATAGTGTTATTATACACATAATACTAATAAAAAGTTAAAAACAAAACTTGTGATCAAGTACAGTGCGGACCACCATGTGCTCCCATGCACCTTCACCCTTATTATTATTATTATTATTTACTTGTAGTTTCATTACCTTCATCTTCTCTTTCTTCTCTTTTTAACCTAAATAAATAAATATTTACTTTCTCCATTTCACACACTCTCTCTCACAAAAACAAAAACACAGTAACTGTAAAGTTTTTAAAACTCGAATGGTGTAATCCTTCATGGCCTCACAGGTACATTTAGCCTTTCTTTTCTTTCCTTTGTAAACCTTCCGACGTCGTTTTATGTTATTATTCTGACGTTTTATTAAAACCCTCCGTCGTCGTTTTATCCGAAACCCGGCGTTTTATTAAAACCATCCGACGTCGTTTCTGGTTAACGGCGCCGTTTCGATAACTAATTTGAATTGGGTTTGGATTTTTGCGATTGTTACGACGCCGTTTTGTTGTTCATTTTGAATTGGAAACTTTGACTGTTGACTTTGACTTTTTTTTAGGGTTATCGAATTTCAAATTAACCGGAATTAAGAGGGAAAGTATTCAAAAGATTTTGTCTCCGACAATAATAATATTATTTTTATTTATAAGATTTTAGGGTTTTTTAATTTAGGGTTTATGAGCCCTAATCAAATTAATATTCATTCAATTTGGGCTTATCAATATATATATTAGGTATATATTTTTGCATTATAAGATAAACATGTATATTATTATTATCCTTTAATGGTGTATATAAGTTGTAATTGGTTGGTGTTATTATGTCAGCCTCTTTCACAAGACAAACCCACGTGTATAATTCGATTCATAATGTTTTAGTTTTTTTTTTATATAAATTCTTGATTGATTATTGTAATTGGTTTGTAATTCAGGATAATAAGATGTGTTCAATTGCTGGGTATGGACATGGAGTGTGTGCTGAAGATGATGATTGTTTGGGTGATTGGATTGATAATATTTTCGATTTTCCGGTTGAGACTTTGGATGGAGACGCCTTTACCGGTGACTGGGCTTCTAAATTCGGCCCCATTCCTTCTGAGGTGCTGCGGGAGACGTTGCCGCCCGCCGGCTTTGGTGGTTCTGTAAGTGTTATTTATAGGGTGCTTGTGTCGGGTTGAGTTGTTGAACCCGCACAGGACCCACGTGTTTGTTTTATTTGTGTGTTGAACAGTGTAACCCGAGCATGACCCGTTTAACTCATTTATCAAAACGAGTTGTTAAGGCTGGTGGGTTGTAAGTGTGTTAAACAGGTCATAAACCTCCCGTATGTTAACCTGTTAGAAGGCTGTAATGAACGGGTTAAGCAGGTTGACAGGATGATTTGTTTAGTTAAATGGGTCGAACAGGTTAACAGGTTAATCTAAACAAACATGGGTCGTTTGTTAAAGTGTAGGATTGTCATAAACAGGTTAAATGGGTCGCAAACATGTTGGTGGGTTGATTTGCTTAGCTTAACGGGTTAAACAAGTCAATCTGAGGCTCATTTATTAAACGTTAAAGAGTTGTCATAAGTGGGTTAAAAGGGTTGCAAGCATGTTGGCGGGTTGATTCGCTTACCTAAACGGGCTAAACAAGTCAATCCAAACAAACACGACCCGTTTGTTAAACGGGTTGGATTTGACAACCCAAAACATGATTACTTATTTTGCTTGTTCTTATAATCTTATATTTATACTTATTGGGAATTTTCTTTGCAGAATATAGGAACTTATGAAGCAAATTTCCAACCTTTAATTCACAAAGAAGTCCCAAAACCGCAACAACCAACAAAATATTCGCTAGATAAGAAGTTATATCGAATCCCAAAATCCTTTGAAGCACCTAGCCCCGACTCAGTTCTTGAACGCCGCACATCCAGCTCAGGTCGAAAGTCCGTTTCGTTTGGAACCGAAATAGCCATTCCCGTAAGGACCCGTACCAAACGCTCACATCCCCAATCTCGGTCAGATTTGACCGAAAGTTCATGGTCAAAGTCACTCCAACAGTTTCCATTGCAAAAGGTGCAGAAAAGGCGAAGACGGCTTCCGAATCCTCCACATGATGCTAATGAAGTCAAGAAGTGCAGCCATTGCGAGATAACGAAAACCCCACAATGGCGCGAAGGTCCAATGGGTCCGAAAACGCTATGTAACGCCTGTGGGGTCCGGTACAGATCAGGCAGGCTGTTCCCAGAGTACCGGCCGGCTGCAAGCCCGACGTTCGTACCGACTTTGCATTCAAACTCTCACAGGAAGGTTGTGGAGATGAGACAGAAGGGGGCTATGGATGGTAATTATGTTATGAAGATATCATTCAGTCCAAATGTTGGGATTAAAGAGTCTAGGCTTTGTTCATGAGTAGTTTATTATTATTAGAAATATTAATCAACTTATTTTGTTTGGGACTTAGAAGTTTAGAGCATTGTTATGATTTTATTAAAGTAGGTGTATTAGGTTTATTATTTTGAATTTGCCTTATTCAGAATGTTTTAAAATGGGTCAGCATTATGGGCCTTTTTTGTGGCCCATGGACTTGAACAAAAGTGTGAAGCATCCATGAAGCATAAAGTGGGCCATTTGTTGCTTTATATGGAGGATGAATGTCACTTTGCATAATGCCACATTGCCATGTACTTGGTCTTTTGCCTTTTAACACCTTTTTTTTGAGTGGTAAAAGGATAATGTGGACTTTCATATATCTTAGCACTTTATTGTCTTGATTTAAGTTAGTATTCTGGTATGTGCTGGAGCTAATATATGATGTGTATTGTTAAATCTACTGTACCGGCTAATGTGTATTGTTTTTATGCGGTTTAACAATATTTGGCTTGAGAACTTTGTATGAGGTTATTCATTATGGAATTTCACTCATTCAAGTATGCAAAATCGTGTAGTTATCATATATCGTTCACATT